>NC_143112.1:4973913-5284782 GCF_061535455.1 Colias philodice
TAAATCTACGTATTCCTAAGTATTTAAACGTGTATCCAGTTTCCTACGCGTTCTGCAATGAACCGAGAGGAACTAGTAAGATGTACGCTTCGTTGGACACACGTATGAACGTATCCAATGTATGTACGCTCGTGCGATTAATATATTTCAACGTATGCATGTGACGTGATGATATAATTGCCTCGTGGTTAAGTGCAGATGTCAGATTTAGTTAAATAGTAGGTAGTTTTTGGTAGAAATTTAATGCGGGTAGTTAGAAATATCAGGATTGTAAAGAGTTTGAAAGGTTGATAATACTGATCTACGGTAGAATATTATAGAAATACGATTTCCTTTAAAAGGTTTATTAAAACACTGAGATCCTACAATTTCTAAGGAAATTGCGTTTGTTGTAAAAGTTTTATACTTTATTGTGTTACAAGAAATGAGTGGGTATTTAAATATAAACATGACCTTGACAGTTACCAGAATTAAGTTAATTACAATTACGTCCCCGTTGTATCAGAGGGGAATATTTTAATTAATTAATATGAACAAACAGTGAACATTCCGTTCATTGTAATGTACCGTACTGATTGTATAAAGTTTATTTTTAATTTGGTAATAGCAATTATTTTAACGTGACTGGGAATTTGGGAGGGCGTGGCCTTCGTTGTGAGGTTGTTCCTAATTATTATTTGTTTCAAAATACTATGAATTATTTAATGTATTCGGTACAAATGTATCGACCGTGATCGTCATCAGCAATTGAATAAGCAGATATTTTATAACATGACAATTATATGCATTACGACTTACGACTGTAACTAATTGAATATTGAAATCAAACACTCGAAGTATAAATAAGATGCATCATGCAACTAGCTCATTTGAGACTCAGTAATTATGAAACAGGCTCTCAATTTACCATCAACATTTTATCTAGCACGTAACTAAAGGAGCCAAGTCCGTTCCGTGTACGTTAATGTGCCGATAATCAACACATCGCAGATACAAACAGTACGATAAAATAAAACTGATCGATCTGTACGCATCACGATCAAAACAAACGAAGCTGGTATATAAATAAACATTGAATTATTTATATCTACGCCTATAACTTGTGGTAAATAAAAACACGTAGGTAGGTACGTAAAGGCAGGCTCCTGATCGTCTATGTTACCTAGTTGTTTTTAAATGGATATAAATCAATGCTCACGACTTTAGATTTAAGCTCTTGCAATGAGATTAGTCGATAAGCGGACGATCTCTTAAGACACTGTTCATTGTGAACAGGTATGTTCAACAACGTTCGTCTTTTGGTGAGCAATAAATAATAATATACATCCATTTAAAATATGCAGTTTGTCGTCTATAGGTCATACAAAAGAGAGGTAGGCTTTATGTGAAGTTACATCTATTTTGTTGATTCTACCACTTTATTACTTCAAATCATTTTTAAATCGTCAATACTTTATTTGTATCTTTACTTTATATGTAGCATCTCCAAACAAATGTACTCAAAAATACTTTATTCATCTGCAATATACTGCTATAAGTAACCAAAAAAAAAAAGGTTTCAAGAAATTTAATGCCCAAAGAATTAATAGGTGATGATGTAAACGTTTTTTGTCTGTAAAAGCTTCCTGATTATAATTGTGAAAAGATTAAAAATGTGAACGCCTAGCCTGGCTGAGACGTGTTTTCGTTGTCAATCGATAATTCAACTTCTGAAATGGCATAACTACATCGTCTAATGCATTCTTCGTTTGCGGTCCTGGCTGCCTTCTACCGCGCTCGCTTATTGGAAAATTTCATTGAACTCTTAACACAGAATAAATATCCCAAGAGAAAGAATTTGTTTATAGAATTGTTTGTTATTTTGATTTCGTAGGATATTAATTAATATTTGGACGCACGCCGTGTCAAACAAGTTTGATACGAGAAAGTTGTGCTATCAAATGTTTAATTGGTTGTTTTTATATATCAATAAAGTATAATTCGACGTGCGTTAGGTTGCAGTGCTGCAATGCATGTTAATATCACGAGTTATGATAAATTTTGTGAGGAAGAGCGGATGGAAATTTTGAGCAATAATAGCAGATTGTTGTAAAATTTGGCAGGATGATAGGAATTAGATTTTAGCCTGGATTAGCAGACCATCAAAATCATGGTATTCTAAATTCTTTAATAGAATATAGTCCAAGGCAAGATTTAAAAAACGTAATCTGTTAAAAGAAACGTATTTTGAATTCGGCACAAATAGCCTCATGGGAAATTGTCTCTCGCACTGCCGAGATGTAGGTTATCTCGCAAAAAGTATTGTGTCCGAACCCGTCGTGGCCATGTTGGGGCGTGGAAAGCTGACGGGCCACCGCCATACGTCCGTCTCGATGTTTCACGGTAAATATGTGTGTGACACTTTCACGATGTATTGATTCGACCAGTTTTTGTTGGGATAATCGTTCTGGCATTATTGCCAATGGTAATAGTACTATTATAGCTCGTGTTTCACGATTCGGTTCTGTGTGAGAGAAATTGATTGATTAGGTCAGGAAGTGGGTGAATGAGGATTTTTATTGCTTTGATTATTGTGAACCGTGGTCGCGTGGAACGCTAAAATGTAGTACCTTATTAGGACATGTGAACGGTAAACACTGGCTGTATGATGTTTAAAATGTAATTTTATTAGATCTCTTTATCGTAAAAATATATTCAGGTATTTATTACACCCCAATGCTGAATGTCCTTTTTATTACACGTGTTCCAAAAATCTGTATCGAAGCAATAAAGTTTTGAAGATCGCATGAAATGGTACCCCAATAAATACCGTCAATGTTCTGCCCAATAGAGATCTCATTACAGGAACGCACCTGAGCCCTATTGCTTTTTGCAATATTAACGACGTCGCTACTGAAATTAGCAATTGGGCTTCGAAATTAATTCCCGTTTGGTGGTGCGTAAATGAGTCATTTTGGGCTTAGGAAATTGATAGCATTTGTAATATTACTTTATATATTTTAGTATTAATCGTTTACTTTGTCTCAATCACAACAAGATGTTTTGTATTATTTTAAATTAGGAAGTGCATCTAAAACGAAATATTTTTCTAATTTTTCATTACTATCTTAACCAAAAATCTTCACATATTCTATGATATTTTATAGCCTGAATATGTAGGTAGCAAAGAAAATATGCCCCAGTGTCCGTGTTATCACAGGTCGTGTTTATAACCCTTGACCTTATGACACTCGATCGGCTCTTTTGTCACCTTCTGCATTGACACCGGGTGACACGTGACTCGTGAACTTCTGAACGAAAAATAAAATTGCATCTGGTCTGATATTAAAGTATATCTTCTTTATTTGTGATGTTGCTGTAAAAAAGTTAATCGTTTGAAGTGTCACTACAAAACTGCGTAAAATACTGTAGACTTATAGAGATATGAGACGATGATATTTAGTTTCCTTTTTTTAATAAAAAGATATGTAATGATTTCTATTTTGAATGTTTATCGTGACCCAGTTTAACAACCACATTCGTTCGTGTAAAGACCTCTTCGTTATTTAATTTGTTTTCCATCCTGGCACTGAATGTTAAAAAGAATATTCAACATTCAAATTCATTGTACATTTATGTAAATATAAACGACTGGAAAGGGCAGTTTCGGGGTCGAAGAGGGAATTAGATTTTGCGAATTAGGACGGGATCTATATACCTTTACTCTGATTTAGTTTAGATAAGCTTTGAGTTAACCTTTGGTTTAATCGCTTGTGCGAAAGTTGGTGTAATCTGAATATGAGGATTTGTAATCTTGATGTAGGTAGATAAATAGAGTAGTCTTTTACTACACATCTAAAATGCTGATCATGCAAAGGAAGTTATGAAATGAAGCCAATATCTCAAGTTCCTCAACTCCTAATTAAATTTTTGCAATTTACGATGTTGTTGAATATATTTACTGTATATTAAGAACATCGTCCGGCTTTTCGTAATCTTCTTGACTATATATTATCAGTATCAAAATCTATGCACCTAGATCTATGCACAATACTATGTTTCTATCGCTTAAGATCGGTTTAGTAAGTACCTTCATTCATGTTTCCATTGCATAATCATTCCCTACCCTAGTGGAAATAATAACAGTTATATCTGCCTACAAACGCACAAAATCAGTGTAATCAACGTCAATAGGTGTCACATGAGCGGCGTGGTAGGTGTGAGTCGCGACCGGCGCACGCGCATGACTCAATTGCTGTGTGCCGCTAACCGATGTACGGATTGAAATACACTAATCAATTGTTGTTGAATGTGATATTGAGCGAATTAGTTTGGGAGACGAGATTTCCGCTCGAGGTGCGTGTGCGCATGGGTTGGAATGATGTGTGACTGAAAAGGGGGATGCAATTGAGCGATATAGAAATTGATTTATTGGATTGTTTTGTTTTTAGCAGAAATGTAATTTTAAAGTTTATACTTTATAGGATCAAAAAGGCCACAAGTGGGTAGTTTAAAGTCGAGAAAAGTGAAGTATCAGCGTAAGTAAGTAACTATGAACGATGGACGAAACGATGCTGTAAAAATTCGTATGAATAAAATTGCAATATCACCGATACATCATCTTAAAGCTAACAGTGTAATATTATTAAAATATCTGTTATATGTTTTAGGAGAATTCTAATTTCTACCAAACCTAATTCAATAGGGACACTATAAACAGGAAATGTTCCTAAAGAGACAATCTATAAAACGCGGCAGTGTCCTGTATACCAAGTACCAACTATTGTACAATATTCATATTCGGCATTCCCCTTGTTAATTAATAGTTGAGTTGCGTCATGTACTCGCTCATTACGCGGGGCGGTGTTATTAATTTTCATTAGTTAGTTTGGCTGTGTTGATAACCGCTCGACAGTTTGGTACTTGTATAGATATTTCAATTACCTACATATTTACTATATGGGGTAAATTGAATTTCCGTTTATGAAGTTGTTACAGAGGTGTTTTCAAGTTTATGTAGTTTCTATTCATATACCTACATATTCGTAGACTTGGAAAATTAAGTATAATTATTAAAATGGTAATAAAATTGCTTTTACCTCTACTTTTTGATTTACACGGTAACGCTTTTAACACCATGTTTTTATACGATACTAGCGGTCCGCCCCGGCTTCACCCGTGGTACTTACGTTTTCTCTACATAAAAACCATCCTCGTACTTCAAGGAATATAATAAAAAAAGAATTATCGAAATCGGTTCAGCCGTTCTCGAGTTATGTGCTTACCAACACATTTTGCGATTCATTTTTATATATAAGAAGAAGATTAATACTTATTGCTGTCTCTAGTATAAACATGAAGGAATTAATATGTTAGCAATCTGTTTGCGTAGGACCTGCTCTATTCAATATACTTTATCGATAGCTTTTTAGCAGCTTTATTATTTGACAAAACATGGGTATGTAATGTTCGTCAAGTAACAACGATGTTTAATTGGTAGTGTGATGTAGTTCGGGAATTAAAAGGGACGTTGTCATGACAACGGAATTTCATATAAGTTCATCTTCAATGAATTGTGGTAATTAAGTTTTAGATAAAGTTCCAAATATATTGTTTCATAGTCTAATTTCAATTCAATATTCAAGTTATATAATCAAAACATACTACTACTTCTATAATAGTTAATAATTAATATGTTACTATAAATATACGAAATCGATCATTTTATTCGTATGAACAACTCAAAGTAAAAAATGGAAATAAACATATCAAATGAAACATGAAGAAAAAACGAAAAACACGTTTATTACGTGTTCCCCGGTGGGTTTTTAGTTCAATTACAAGTAACAAGTTCAATGTTAATTAGAATTTCCTGTAACGCGAAAAATAGGAACTAATAGGAAACTAAGGGAAATTTTTTAACGATGTTTAGTTTTTATTAAGGCTGTACGCATATGTATTGTACGTAGCAATAATATTGTAGTGTAGAATAGGCGTATACAAGAATTATTTTAATGTAATAGGTAGGTATCTGTATCACTGAGGCTTTAATTAATATAGTATGTATATGTATGGCATGAATTTACAGATTTTATAAGGTTTTATAATTTATTACATAAAAATATGCACCGTTATCTTAATACTATTATAAAGGCGAAAGTTTGTATGGATGTATGGATGTATGGATGTTTGTTACTCTTTCACGTAAAAACTACTGAATCGATTACAATGAAATTTAGCACACATATAGAGGTTAACTTGGATTAACATATAGGATAGTTTTTATCCCGGAAATCCCACGGGAACGGGAACTATGCGGGTTTTCCTTTGCAAACGCCGGCGAAGCCGCGGGCGGAAATCTAGTTATTTATAAATATTTTAAATTATAATCAACCTAAATAGGTACATAGAGATTATTCTCTTATAAAAAATATCTATATGTATTATGTATAACAGCCGCTCATATCGACAGGCTTTTAATCAAAATGGGGTAAGGATTTGATCGTTACAAAGATAAAACTCGTCCCGGGAGGTAAGTACCTATATACCACTTAACGTCGGCCGGCCATTAAGGCGCAGCCCGGAAATTAAGTTTTCCGGGGAACATTTTCAAAGTGTAAAGGGCGAGTAGACTTGAATTAGTAAGTACGGTGTGTATTATAGACATCGTTTATGGAAAATTATATATTTTTTCTATGTTTTACTTGTTATGTGTCAGCATTATCATAATGAAAAGCCTGTAATTGTTCACTGTTCGACATAAGTCTCCTTATGGCATGCCACTGAGCCCGGTCTCTAATTCGACATATTATTCTGAATTAAGATAGGTAGTTGATATAATATCAAAATGATAAGATTTTGATCGGTCTGGCGCACTATATTTCAAAAATGGATACCTACCGATGGGGAAATATTTTAGTTTAAAATCAGGAATTTACATAATTCTTTTCAGTTTTTTAGGCAGAGGTGCCTGTTACTAGTATGTAGTGAAATTTCCTCGATCTCAATTTTAAAACGCACGCGTCGGTGCGATGCAATATAAAAATTGGTGTTTATAGGTTGCCATGGAAACAGGCGCGACACGGCTTGCAACTGGACACCAAATGAATCAATAAACAGCCTGTCCTTATTTTAACGAATACAACTACTAGTGGTATTTATTGTGTGCGTTAGTCATAGTTATCTACGGAGCGGTCAAGTTCGCGGTGGGCGTACGAAAGATAAAAGGCTAATTTAGATAAATCTCGTACGAAAGTTTTGCGTTGATTAACGCAGTGTTGTTTGAATTTGGCAAGCTCTGATTTGTAGTTGTTTTGCGATTTATATGAATGCAGAGTTAGCGTAAATAATTTTTTCAAAAGAAGAATCAACAAGTGTTACCGATTCCTGAAATAATCTCTCTTTTTATTCATTTAGGTAATGTTTAAGCAATAAATAAATACTGTATTTATCACACCTATAATTAACGAAATAACTTCATTAATCTGTAATAAAAACTACTCTGCACACGTCAAAAATAAAATAACATTACGTTTATTGCATCGCGTCGCGCTAAAATTGGGAGCGTTCACCAAGAATTATGTCAAATTACGCGAATCCATTAAAAGTTGAGCCCGAGTTCGGGTGCGCTTGCATAATTAATTAGTTTTAAACTCGCCTTAATTTTATTTGTTAATAGTAAACACATTACATATGTGTGGTTATGGGTATAGGTACTTTGAAATACCATAGACAGTTGTAATATTATATACGTATTTTGAAGTAGCATAGATAGTTTTGTGGAAAATTTAATAAATAAAGATTTAGGAGTCTTTTTGGATTGTTTACAGCGAAATGCACTAAAATGTACGAATATGCAATTTATAAGATACATATTTTATCATAGTATGTTACAGTCATAATTTGATGGACGTATTTTAACATACATCGTAGAGGTAAGGAGATTAAATATTTCATTTGGGGCAACAGCATATACCTCGCACTTTTACATCTAAATTGCATTCGTATTCGTAGCATTATAATTAAAACTACTTATGTAATTTAAAGTTTTTATATATTATGTTCTGTTTAGCTTATCTGTAATTTAAAATGACAAAGTAGAAATGTTTAATAGGCTATCAGTGAATCCTTCGTCACTGGGATTGGGAATTGCCCTATAAGAGAGGGAAGAAAAAGAAGACTTTTTTAGCAAGGGATTAATGATGAATTTATACCATTAATAATAATAAAAAAAATTAGTGCGTGTACTAGTGTACACACGTAAGAAGTGAAACTTCTTTATGACCTTATTTTTCAAAAAATAATTTACTATATGCAACTTTACAGAAATACGTCGAATTACGCGTAGTAGGGATAAGAAAAAGATGGCGCGTAACGGAAAAATGTCACGCGTAACGTAACGAAAAAATGTTACACTAAATTTTTTTCCAACCCCGATAAAGAAGTTTCACTTCAATAATTGATCAATAGATATCTCCGATAAATTATATCTATGACTTACATTGTTTAAAATCATCTTCCTCCCAAAACTCATCCCTTATTGTACATTTCTTACTATTTTTTATATTTTTTTAATCCGCTATCTTCTTTCGTATCTCTCACCAATGATTGCGATAATTGTGCAAGATCTGTGTGCAACCCGAGTGACGTGACCGCAAAACGCAGCGGTTACGTAAAGACGCCATAAATGTACGTAGATTACAATCGGTTTGTGTGTGTGTTTGTGTTTTTATACTGTTGTATAAACACGATGTGTTGTGATACTTCTGTGGGGTGTAGATTGGTTTGGTAGAGGGTTTGGTTTTATGGATCGGTGTGATAAATGATTAGTAGTAATATGATGATGATTTATTTATTTATTTAAGTAACACCTCATCGTACATTATATAAAGTTTCATAAAAATACATATTGATGATGATCTGTTTAGAATTTATAATTTGAAAATGGGACAATTTAATTATGATTCTATTTTTAAAGTAATAACTATATCGATACATACCTATTGTTAAATACACTACTAGAATAAATGAGTAGGTAACGTATTTTATTAATTCAGATAAAAACCAATTTACGAAACTCATGGGTATAACTAACTTCTGAATTACGTTGCATATGCTTAGAGAAACGTGTATTATTTTTGTTATCAATAACATATTTATTCCTTCGACGTTTTACAAATAGATATAGTCAAAAACACAACATTTATATTGTCGCGTCCGCGGTTGAGGTTATTATGATCTCTACATGGCAGCCTGCCAACGCGCTGCATGTAGTCTTCATACAGTATACATACAGGTATACCAATGTCATCAGATCATGCACCTATGGTGAGTACGGGTGTATGACTCAATACTGTATCCTTACGAATTATACGTATGTGTGGTTGATTGCACATCCTTCTTTGTGAGGGAGCGATTTTGTGGTGAAATTTTTGTCGGGAACTCGGGAGATAGATAGGAGGCTAGAGAGTGATATAGGCTAAAGGTGGATAATTGAGATTTGAAATGTAGGAGTAACTATTATGTTCTTGTGGTTGTTCTAAAAGGGATGTACGCTTCTGTGAATTAGTTAATTAATTATATAATTAGATAAGGAGATACATGTATTTAAATTAACAATAAAAACAAATAATAAACATTTCGTAACCGCCAAATTGTTTTGACCTCCATCAACAATAAACAAAGCAATTATCCAGTTGTAATATTCATAACAGCACATACCCTCGAGGCTTGTAATTAACCACCGGCACCTTATCGATATCTCCCAAGACGGTTGTCGGTCTGTCAGTTATGGTGCGTTTACACATACGTGCGAGGCGAATAACGAACACGCATATGTAAACAGTGCACTCGCTAATCGCCTAGAGATTGGCGTATTCGTGTAAGTAATAGCAATAAGCAATATTATTGTTAGAGCGGTTTTTCAGAAAAGAGAAAAGAAGGCATATTAAAACAGTGGCTCGCGACTACACTCGTATACGAATGTTTAGTGATTTCTTTTGTTTCATTTTAAGCGACTATTATAGATTTAGAAATTAACACTTATGACGTGGAGGTTGTTCAAAAACAGACAATTGCTGTATGAACGTCTAAACATGTAACATCTTACCACGATCGCTGTGTTTAAAATCAGTTAAAAAGTCTTTCTATACGAACGTTTTGTCGAGTGACAAATCGAGCGGCGTACCCAAACGTGTAAATGCACCATTAGACAATGCACGGGTTAGTCACCCCGAGCGTGGTTTCCGCGGTGACGTCACCGCTCTGCGCTGCGACGACGCCCGCGCATCTATCTGTACCGGCGGCATTCCATGGCTACCGTTGTGGCGGGGTAACGAAATTCGAACTTGAAAAGCTCTGTGGGCACAGTTTATGTATGGGATTGTGTAAAAAAAATAAAATAGTATGATAGGTATGATAATAGTGGATGAATAAGTAAATTTTAAGTTTGCGTTGGTACTTGATGGAACTGCATTTAGATGTGTTGGTACACCCGTAAATTATGTAATTGATAAAGATATTGGATCGAACAATTGACAAACAATTTTTATTCAAGAATTCAGTAAATGAGATACAAAATAATTCGAAGTGTCCAAAGTATAACTATATTTAAGTAATATAAACTTTTGAATTCATCCGAATGTCTGAATCTGAATGTAAAGATAATTTCACTCGTGCAAAATGCAGTTATAGCTGTAAATAATGTATTCATTTCAGTTATTTAAAAAATAGAAAGCAAAAACGTATACAATAAAGTTAAAAATTGTGTTAAGATTAGCATAACTTGTAAAACGTTCAAAAAGTTATAAACAACTGTGTTGTCATGGTAACAGGATATTAATTAAAACGGGGTAGAAAGGCCACCGGGTCAACTAATATACTGTAAAACGAATTGTGATTTTAATCCCATTAACGTTTGTGCTATGCTCTGGTAATTAGTGCAACGTGAAAGCTTTTGTTTCACCCATGCGGATATTACATTAAATTTAAGTCCTTTGAAGAGACGTTGTTTTATAACAGAAGTAAGCGGAGGATGTAGCAAAGCCTGTGTGTGGATATATCGTAAAAATATCTGAGGCAAATAGGGGATTCTCTTTTTGTTACATAATAAGATCAATGTACTTTTATTACTTTATATAATAATTTAACGTTACTTCTCGGGTTTTACTGGGGTTTCGCCAGCCCTTTTTGCGTGTTCTTCAAATTATCTCGGCAATGGAGTTTATAAATATGGATGTAAAATATCTTCAGCCTCTAGTTTACGTAATGCTGGCCATACACCATACTTCCTATCGTCCATTCGGCATGACGCTACCGATTGGATCAGTTAGAACTGACCATGTGTGGGAGTGGATTGGCATTATTTGGCATGATAGTTATACTTGACGGAACAATCGAATTTCGATTCTTTTGGCTTGATCATGGCGATTGGATCATGTCGATTGGACCGTGTATGGTGGTATGCGATCGTCACTTCAGTCTGGTCAATTTTCTGGTCATTTTTCGTCCAAGCTGAAGCATAGGCGCTTCGCTCGCTTGGTGGATAAATATGAAAGTATATGGATGTTTAGATGTCAACGGTTACGGAATTGAATAAGATTTGTTTGGGAGATAGATGAAGTACCAGATTACTTAACACATTGGGTACTTCTCATTAAATAGGTACATATATATAACAACAATCTTCCCGGCATATAATCCTTTTTTTGTTTCATTTTTACGAATAAAACGCCCAAAACGGCTAAAACATCATCGTCTGTCACCGGTGACGCCATGGCTTCAACTGAACGTTGCTGCCGATTGGACAATTCAAACGTTGTGTGTGTGGTCTCTATGGACAAACTGCAGATTGGATCAAGCTACAGCGTCATGTCGATTGGACGATAGAAAGTATGGTGTATGGCCAGCATAAGTCTACCTTTTTTCCTAAAAGACAAGTTACTTTAGAAAATGTTTTGTCTATTATTTTCTTGTTATATTATAAAGATGGTTTAGCTGTCTGGCCGTGAAAGCGCAGCAGACAAACGATTGCATTAATTAATATCAAATATAGTAAATGTAAAATGTTATTTGCAAACATATTGTTTTATTTAGAACGCGTGAAAAATACCTATCAATTTCAATCAGTCAATTTTAAGCAAATAACAATTAAAAATTTATAGTGAGGGTAGCTGAATAAAGAAATAGCTGCTAAATGAGCCACCCTTTAAGTGCTGTCTTATCACAAACTGATAGTGATTAATTAATGGACACAAAAGATAGTTCTCAGCTTTATCTCTCATCCCTTACGCATTTGCATGTATAATTAATGAATCAACGTGTTTATACAATCATTAAATATATTTGGTAGCAAAAAGAGGTTTAGGGTTCGCCAAGTGTGATACTTAAATTACCAAACTTTTTTTATGGTAGGATAATGTTATGATTGATTAAAATTAAAGACTTGAAATTGAAAATCCTGCACGCTCGCCTGGTCTCGAGCGCACGGTTTATCGATTTGAATTCCGAGGTACTCGCCACTGAGCCACCACTGCTTTTGCTGCTTTTAGCATAACCACTGCTACTGCTGTCAGCTATATCATTGCCAAAACCTTGAAAGCGTCATAGTTTATCAGTAAAGTGTACCAGTAAAATGTATAGATTGTAGGATACTGTCGTGATAATGGAATCAATAAAACCTAGATAGACATTCGTGAATGAACTATTGTGTAGGTATATTCATTAAATTCCGAGCTCCGGTGACAACGCATCAATCATTCCACGAGGTTGGGGGTGAATGACAGCGATGACGTAGCGAAATGCCGTATTGCATGTTACGTAGCTTTTGTAATAAGGTAAAATTCGATTTACATTGCTGCATTTGTTACAATTGTCGTGGAAATGCAATTCGTCGGTAGTACATGAGCAGTAGTGTACTGCGATTGTAGGTTTATGTTTTGTGTAGGGTAGTAATGTATATCTAGATAGCATTGCTGTTTTAGTTTGGATGTACGATTTGTTGTCAAAACATAAGAAGCAGTGTAGTGTGCAGCTTTTTGTTTGGATAATTCGTGTGCCGCTTGTAATTATAAAAGTGGTTATACAATGCTCGATATAATAGAAGTAAAGCGTAATGTTGCATACAATGATAACATAGCTGCTGCCTATACATAGTTTCAATATTCAAATTAAAATCGTATTATTACAAGTAACTTTATAAAGTTTAACGATTTCATTCTAAGAAAATAAATAATGAAGAACGTTATAATATTTATAAAACATATCAAGAAAGCTCGTTTAAAAAAAGAACAATTAATCTTCAAATAAATTTACCGCAAGATAAGAAACCGTGTTAATTTATATATTGTTTTAAATAAATTGCAGCAAAAACTAAAGTACCACTCGCGAAGAAACCATAACCGTGAATAAAAATTGAAAATTGCAAAACGTAAAGGTGTATCAGGATAATGAGCATAGCGATTAGCGTTTTGTAGCTTTCGCGACTTGACCCACTTTGTCTAAAACATAACAAAAATCCGTTTCGTAGTTTTAAAGAACTACGAAACGCATACAACATAGGGACAGAGAAAGCGACTGTTTTATACTATGTATTGATGAACTGTAGTGTCACAGTAAATAGAATATAAACAGTACAGAAACTCTTCAAACAGCGCACAAAATGTCATGTAAAGGTTACGCAGTAATGGCAAATCAAAGATTTACCAAGTAGCAACTTCAATGGTACTTAGATTTATATTATAAAGATAAAAACGTTTCAGGTAATGGTAATAATGAGATCATCTATAATCAGGTTACGATTAACGCATTGCAGCTAATGTGGATCAGTGTGCTATGTGCTATGATGGTGAGGTGAATGACAGCGCAAGGATAACGCTGCCGTAACAGTATATCGGCTGTGCGATCGCAAGCGCATGTCTTGCATTGAACAATATAAAAATTAGGGTCTGGTTACGATGATAAGCGGAGCGATAGTTATTGGAATAGCGATTAAATGGTAGGAGGTATAATGCAGTTTGTTTTCGGGGATGGTTTTGTCGTATGGTTATTTTATATCAGGTTAAGGTGATGGCATGTTAGTGAGCGACGCTAAAAGCGAGAGCGATTTAGGTAGCGATATTGAATGATTGAAATTAAAAACAATATTTTGTCTCTTTAGGTTAATAAGGGTAGATACGAAACGAGGCGGCTGGAAGTAATATTATTTAGAACTAGCGGTCCGCCCCGGCTTCGCCCGTGGTACATATTTACGTTTTCTCTACATAAAAACCATCCTCGTACTTCAAGGAATATAATAAAAAAAGAATTATCGAAATCGGTTCAGCCGTTCTCGAGTTATGCGCTTACCAACACATTTTGCGATTCATTTTTATTATATACTAGCGGTCCGCCCCGGCTTCGCCCGTGGTACATATTTACGTTTTCTCTACATAAAAACCATCCTCGTACTTCAAGGAATATAATAAAAAAAGAATTATCGAAATCGGTTCAGCCGTTCTCGAGTTATGCGCTTACCAACACATTTTGCGATTCATTTTTATATATAAGAAGATTATATATTATATATAAGAAGATAAAGTGTGTTCTGTGGTAACCTTATTAAACTATATCCTATGATATGATATGATGGTCGGTTCATTGTTACATTAAATACAATGCTAGATAATCGTAGTTCGTGGAAGAATTTAAATATCAATAACAACTCTGCCACTAATAATTAATGTGATTTGATTTGAATGTGGCTGTGATTATTAAAGAATAATAAACCATAACAAGTTATCATAATTAATAATTATACTAGCGATCCGCCCCGGATGTTAGTGTACCTACATATTATAGCACTCCGAGATCACAAGCAAATCAAATAGTGAAAGAATTTTTGAAATGTATTGACTACTGAGATTAGCGCGTTTTTATATTACCTGGTATAGATTCAAAACTTGTAATTTTTTCTATTAATACACTCTGTAGATAAGGTAATTACAATGTAAAACGTATAAACATATGTACATAGTAAAGTAGCGATAGAGTAATGTTACGTTCATAATTCTTTATCAATCAGCATATTATTGTAAAAAAACTGGGTCGATTGTGTAGTTTCTGTTGAAACGTGTAGTATTTGCAATGTGATAAATGTGCAATGCTTTAATGCGGAAAACATTACAACAATATTTCATCTATAATATGTATTTTATTTTAAACTGTCGGTCCGCCCCGGCTTCGCCCGTGGTACTTGTTTATGTTTTCTTTCCATAAGAACCATCCTCGTACTCCAAGGAATATTATAAAAAAGGATTATCGAAATCGGTTTAGCCGTTCACACGTGATGCCGTGACAATGCGAAACGGGTTTCATTTTTATATATTTTAAATAATTTGTCATAAGGAAATTGGTATCATTTAATGATAAAATGAGCAGCAAAATTGCGTCAAACAACAAATTTTCAAGTTAATATTATTAACAAATCAAATTAAATTTATTATTTTATCATTGTCCTGGCCAATATTTGCTTTGGTGATAGAAGCGTATTAACAGTACCAAAATTATCATAATTATAACATCATTGCCATGTTCGTCTTTGAAAATTATAATTTCTTATGGTTATGATGTTTTTTTTAATATAATTTGGAATTTGGAATTGGAATTAGCTAATTATACTTAGAAAAAAACATTTCACAAAACTTTCGTATATATTCCTACTCGTATTTATATTTGTAGATGTTTCACGAAAATAATATCGTTTCAAATAACAGACGCACGTTTTTTTTGGAAATTGAATTTTAAGAAGTTAAAAATAGTATTTTTCTTGAAATAAACTATCACGTGTGTAAGTATCAAAATAAACAACTACAATAGTTTCCGCTTGTACCGCTAGGTGGCGTACACCGGCCACAAGCGCCATGTACAGTTGAATGTTTTCATCGAGATACAGAATGCCGCGGCCGTTGCGACTTGCGTAACGGAACACGAAGTTGTTGTAACACCGCTACTGAACACTAGATGGCGCTTGTATGACTGTAGATATAAAAATAAATTGTGTATGGGATTTATGCTTGTAGCAATTGTTGTATTGTATATCTAATGAAAGTAGCTGTTGTTTTGACTATGTATTAATAATTAAGTTAACAGAGATAAATATGTAATGTGTATTATGAAATGTATATTGTTTTATACATATAATAACAAATAATATTTTTTTAAACTTATGCATATAATGCAGTACATATTTGGAGTTGACTTTTGTCACTAGATGGCAGTGTGTGTCGTATGAATGAAGATAAATATTGTACAGGTATTCGTATTGTTATGCCGGTATGTAGCAGTACAATTATTCGAGGAAATCGTCGTTTGTCAATTTGAGTTTAAATGGTACATAAGGTTAAATATTTACGCAACCAGCTGCATCGTATTATGATGAGCGACGTTACCTTGGCGATTACAAAAAGCGGTAAATTGTGGTGCATCGATTACCGAACGTGCAACCGGCGTAACTGTGGTAACTGCATAGTATAAAGAGAGAAGTAGGCCTACTCCCGGCGATAAGGAGCGCACGGTACCTAAACTCGTGAGGCGCTGGGTTGTCACCTTGTCACATTGATATTTTAAAAAAATTGTATAAACAAACATCGACCGCTCACAGCAAAGGCACAGCCATCACGTGACCGGTACATGAGTAGAAACCGAGCGGCGTTGTGTGCGTGCGTCAAGCTTGCGTACGTACTTGAACAGAGGGCGTGGCTAAGCGCTACGCGTATATTAACAGCGCGATGTACCTTTGTTCGAAGATAACTTACTTTTCTCTCTATACTATGTAACTGCGGTAACTGTCAGCGGGCGGCCATCTTGTCCGGTTTCCCGCCAATTGGATGATTGCGCGGGAGAACCGGCCGGCTCGTGTCAAGGTGACGTTTGTATTATTTCGCTTCACCTTTGGGATTTTAACGTTGATTGCTATTAAGGTATGTGTGTAGTGGAGAATATTAATTTTTATTGTTATTGTGTCTAGTACTTGTATACTTACCGGCCGTTTGATTGTCAATTGATATAATAAAACCAGTTAAACTTGAACTTGTTAAGGTTTGGTTTGGTTTGAATTAGTTAAGCCGGAACTTATGAATCTGTTATTTGTTAGGTTATTTAGTAAGCGATTTGTAATTTAATTAATGAAATCATGTACATTCTTCCTCATAAACTTTCACGTTTATTTACGTATGTATGTACGTACATACTACTTAGAATAACCTAACTGTGCATCGATACGCCTAAATGTTTTATCAGCAATACATTTTATGTACATTCATTCATATTTATTTCCCCGATCCTTAGAGAGCCGAAGAGCCGATATAAACACGTAGGGCTCAAGTTAAATCGATTATGTTTAACGTCTGAGGGACCCAGCTACGTTGGAACGGCGGTAATCGAATGTAGGGCTGCGAAATTGGTATGTTAAATTTTATGAGGTTGAGGTGTATTTGATAATAAATATTTTGTTTATGTATTCGAAATAACTAACTACATATTTCGAAAGAAAAAAAAGCATTTTTTTATAATTGGATTTTTGTAATTCTTTTCCGAGTTATTTCTACTTACTACAAGTTGTTTAAATATTAACGATTAAAGTTTCTTTCATTAAGTCGGTTTTGTTTTTACTTTTTAATTATTTATTTATAATCTTTATTGCATACAAAAATATATACAAATTATAAAGCATGACATTTGATGCAAAAGGTGGTTTTATTGCTTACAAGCAATTTCTTCCCAACATCCTTTTATAGTTAATTAAAAAATTTAATTATAATATATCGGTAAGTTTAACCCTTTAACGCGCCAACCATAATCGTTATACACACATACCTACTCATTTCATCTTTGATCATACAGAAACCCTGATTGAGTAGCGCGTAAACTAATTCCTCTCAACAATTTCGATTCGACATTCCCTTTGATGTTTAAAGGATACTTCAAACTTCTGGGTAATTGTTTAGGTGGAATTTGTGTTAAGTGATAGTCCTAGTTTAGTTATTGTGTTATTATTATAAACCTAAAAATTCAATTTTTTAGAAATTAAAGATTTTAACGGATTTTAAACGCGATTTATTCATTATGTATATTATTATTTATTATCACGATGTTTCGCACACTTTGCAGCGAGTGTGGTCACGGGGAGACTAAGATGTTATACGTCTTATTATACGTTTATTTTTTTTCAACTAGGTATGCTCATTTTGGAATTGACTTGCAATCATTGTTCTCTATAGCATTTGGATACCAATACTATATACCTACTTAATTAAGAAAAAATATGACGCAATCATAAAGGTATTATACTTCTTTAACCGTATTGCTTTACTCAAATAAATTATTCAATAATAAATTCATACTGACCGGTTACAGTCTTATTTTGGAAGTCGGCATATAAGCAAGTAAAAATATGTAGTAAGTAAGGTATGCGAAACTGAGAGAATCTCAATGAAATTTCATGTGAGTAATGTATACTGTAATTATTCGTTATTACGTAAATCGCATTTTTCCTCCATACACGGTGAACACGTGTGCCAACATGATCGCATTGGCCTATATATGGGTTACCATAAATGCGTGATTCTTTAATTCCTGACACTAGATGGTGTTGAAAATCATTTTTAATTTACTTTGAGCTTCTACTATTTACTGCTTTCCACCAAAACCAAAAGAGATTAGCTCTTACTAGTAATTGTAGTCCTATTTCTATATGCATAGAAAACGAATTCTGCCGGTGTTGTAGTTGAACAAAGTGTTCAGTGAAAGAGCAAGTATCAACTTTACGGATTACTAATTTGATGACATTATTACAGAATTTAAAAAAATCAAAGCCAACCTTTCAAGAAAGCAAGAATTAGCATTTATGTCATCTCATATATCTCAGAAACTTTCTTCCTTGTGCAGTTTAAATTACTGCCTCAAAAAATTCTGCCTACAGTCAATTGTTACTATCACCGCATAAAGGAAATCACACTAGCGCATAAACATTGTCAGATGAGCACTTATCGTTGACAATGTTGACACCCCATGTTCTATTCGTGGACGTGGACCCTCCTTAACCTTGAGGCTCGTTAACGGGTTAGCTGGATGGATGAACTTATATAAGCCCGGTAGTGAGATGATATGGTTATGAGGAGATTTGTTTGTGTGGTTTATGATCTCTGGCTGCTGTTTGATACAGTTCACCCAGAATACAGGTTAAGGTGTGGAATGTGGATGATATGTCTAACCTGTGCAAGAAAAAATTACTAAACTATACAATTTGGCTTATGGAAGGTACAAGGTACTTCTTTTTCTTTCAAGACATATGTTGATATGGAGTTTGTGTTTTAGAGAAGGTACTTATTAAATGATGAAGCGAAGCAAATAGATAATAATGTGCTTCATTCAAAAAGCTTTTGTAGTCGTATTAAATGAGTACTAAAATGATATAAAAATCTAATTACGATGATGAACAGTAATACCTGCTTTGATCATGGAAATATATTTAATAGGTATCAAAGGCTAACGAATCAAATATATTTTTGACTCTGGAATGAATTGTATGACATAAAAGGTTATGAAAAGATTAAAAAAATTGCTTATTAATAAAGCGATGCCACTCAAGTTATAACACAGAAGCTATGGAACATGAAAGCAATGCAACATCGGCGAATAGAATTTTAATTAACGGAATATTTTTCAGGCGTATGCTTTAAACGATGGAGGTAAAGCATTCTTCGCTTTTTTGTGTTCGTGCTCTATGAGAATCTGGTGGCGGATATTGACTGGGTAGTGTAGTAAAGGCAAATACAGTAAAAGCAATATAAAAGGGGATAGTATGATGTATCTTCGTACTTGTCAGTATGTAGATTAAACTCGAGAAACGAGACGAGATAAAACTGATACTGTCTGGTGAACTGAACTAGTATTTATCTTGTGATCACATAATTTCGGGTTATCCCTTCTTGATAAGGAAGAAATATTATTGTATATTTGCACTATTCATATAATTGTATCTCTTTTATGTTCTTTGCAAAGAAAAAGTAATGCCCAGCGTTCAATTACCGTATCACTTCGTCTTCATTCATTTGTAAAACTTACAAATCAATCTAAATACTACAAAGTTACGTTTTATCCGCATGTTCATATTGCATATTGACTAGTCGATATTTAATTAACCGTAGCTAGTAGGTAGTGGGAATGAATTTGGAAGGCTCCGCTCTGTTGTGCTTGGCACTCGACCAAATTGCTCTCGGATCATATTTGATACGATGCTAGCGGAACTGTCCTCGAGGTATCGGAATTAATGAGGGCAAAAAAATTACGGGAGTATAATGTAGCAGTTGGTGTCAGAAGTGGGATGGTAATGGGGATTTTAGTCGATATTTTTTGTAGTTAGTAGTATCACAGTAAAGGAGTTATGGTGTGCCAGATATTCTGGTGAAATGATAGTAGTTCTATACGTTTATGTTAATGACCAAAATACTTGAAATATATGACACTTGCAGGATATTTTTTTCAATTACAGCAAGATCAGATAAATTATTATTTGAAGTCTTTTGAAGCATGTCTTTAATATGTAATACTTTTTATCAGGGGTCTATTCTCCGTAAAAGGTCAGAATGATTTAAAACAGTACTGTAAAACCGTTTAGATCTAAGATTTACGACGTCTAGGTATTTTAATATTCCGTAAAGGAGCACAACATTATTCCACCTGACGTTCGCAACGAAGACAAATATTTTGATACGCGACCAACTTCACGCCGGTCGCGTATTCTTATCACGTTGCAGTTGAATCGTGCCAGACAAATGCAGTTTAGAATTGTTTGCCAGTCTGGTGAAAAGATTGGAATGGCAAGGATTTGAAGACGTGGACTTGATTTGAGCTTCTTGTTTCGGATTATGTACGGTTGAGTTTACATGTCTAGTTCTTCTTATATTTAAGTTTCGTAAATAAACATGTTCTATTTATAAATTGCATTTTACAAAAATGTTACGAAAGGCCTACAGGTAGATATACTGGATCTTATGCGGTAGCTTGTATTTCGGAAGCGTCGAAGTGATTATATTATTATGTGTTAAGTTTAAGGTGTCTTGATATACTGTTGGATTCTTCAGTTACATTATTGTAAAGAAAATTAATACAATTAAGTTACAATATAGGGGAAAAACTAATTGTATGATATTGTTAGGCGCTGTACAGTGTACAACTAATAAGAGCACTAACCATAATGCCTAAAGCGTACTTAATGTGTTCACGTTACCCGTTTATGTGTGAACTAAACGCAAAGGCTTCAGCGGAGGTAGTGAGGCGGTTCTGAAATATCGATGAAAGAGTATGGTAACTTTATCGCTTCGAAGTTAGTGCGATCAATCCGTCGTTATCCAAACCATTTAATTTTTTGTATTGCAAACTTCAGAGTGGTCAAATTATTTCGATGAATGAGTAGGTACCTATCGCTGCAAAGTTAGATCGATCCATCTGTCCTTCTCTATAGCCTATCCTCTCGACTCGTTGCAAAATTCAGAGTGGTCAATTTGACGTGAACTGTAAACAGCGCGAAGGTCGGAGACAGGATGGCTCCAATTATTCACTGGAGTGGCTTGATGGGGTGCCGATTGGATATCTAACTAGCGTTGCGTAAAGGATGGATTTGTTTTTGTTGTTTTGTTTGTTTATGTATTGATGTAATCGGGTGATTAATGCTGGTTCTATATAATAAGTATTCATAAACAGCTAATATGTAGAAAGATTTAAGAAATTGTTTGGTAATATGTTAGACCAAAATGGGTATGTTCCTAAAGGAAACTACAGCTTATTTATGGGTTTATTGTATTATTATGTATTATCAGAGAAACTTGACAGATTGATACAGATTACTCGAAATGTTGAAAATAATTCATCTTTCTAAGTTTCTTATCCACCACTAAAAGCATTAATATAATTGTAAATTCCTCGACACAGTAAAATGTTAAAGTGACGCGACGCCCTTTTGTTATTTGCTCTCGGAGCTTTTTAATTTATGTAACGAAGACAAATGAAGCTCAGCATTATGGCACAGTCGGCTACTGTCCATTAAGATGATTGAGCTGTGTGTTAAGTAATGATTTGTTGTACCTAAGATGTATTTATGATCGTTTACTTGGGTCTTAGCTAAAGCTATACCTGGTGTGCTATATGAGGTAGGGAAATTAGTTGCTATTTCATACGCGTAGTGAGATAGTGATCTCGAAGGACCATAGTTGACAAACTACATATAAAATTAAAAAAATATATTTTAATGACGTAGATATTTCAGTTTTATTGAGGGAGATATGTTGAAGTAGGTATGTAATAAGAAATTTTTGAATGTGATATATTAATATTTGGTGGATATAAAAATATTATTGTCGTTTTTAATAAAAGTAATATATAAATCTATGAAATGTTTTTATAATTATTATGAAAACTTTCAAAGAATTTATACAATAATAGCGTGTAAGAATTTATTAAATTAATTATTCAAGTGATATTAAACTTCAATTGTTTAACTTATATGGCTTAATATAATAGAAAATTATTACCTACTAGCGGTCCGCCCCGGCTTCGCCCGTGGTACATGTTTACGTTTTCTCTACATAAGAACCATCCTCGTACTTCAAGGAATATAATAAAAAAAGAATTATCGAAATCGGTTCAGCCGTTCTCGAGTTATGCGCTTACCAACACATTTTGCGATTCATTTTTATATATAAGATTAAATAATGTATAGGTACATAATCGATTTAAATATGAGGTAATGCGAGTTTTATTACAATGAAAATAAATGAATTTAAAAAAGAAAGTAGTGTGGCGCGGACGTGCGAGCAATCGTGACTTCCGATACAATTGCGTGTTTCAAATTAATCATGCTAAAAACGTAAATGAAATATTTTTATGTTCCAGTACAATTTGTACTAGAACCGAAATTTAAAAGTGTCTTTAGCATAAAACAATTTAACTTGAGGATTAACACGATAGCGGAATGTTTTTCACTTGTACTGTGCAATAAATTTCGACTCGAATAATAACAGTGATGAACACGTCATTATGTACCTTCTAAGTAGACTGGCTAATAATCTACCTAATTTCCTCTATTCTCATCACAATCAAATACCTATATTTTTTCCCATTTTCGCAACATTTCATTGATTTTCATATTTGTTGTAGCGTAATTGCCGATTGGTAATGTCTTTTCAATTCGTACATTGCAATTGTCTTTCTTGGGATTAACGTACAAACAAAAATTTCAACTTTATAAGATTCTCAAAGCCTGTGTGAACGTTGAACACGATATAAGTAGACATCCAACGAAGCGAACGCAAGCAAATTGGATGAGCATCACAAAATGTCAGCAATTAACGCGCGCTCGTTTGTGCTGACTCGATTATACGTGTTTGGTGATTCGATTGTGATGAAATTTTATGTTTATTTTAATGTTGTGAAGGTGGTGATGTTAATAGGTACCTTTTGTATAGAGAAGGTTCTGGAGAATGTATGGAAGGAGAGAAGAGGTTTTTATAGGTCGATAGTTTTATAGGTTATTTGTTTATTTCTGTTACAAAATGTTATTACTAATTAAGTTAATACAAAGAGCTATTACTGATCAGCATTTCTAATATTTTTCGAATAAGTTAAGCTATATTATAGCACTCAATCGAAGAGGAACCGGGGCGATCGACTTGTGTCATGACCTTCTACAAATCTAAATTATTTGTTTAAACAAATTGAATTTAAGAATATAATATAGCGAGAAGAATGCTTCTTCATTTGTCTAATGGAATCACGTATATTTCAAAGAATACCTATATTCATTATTCAAATTACTTTCATATTTATTAAGAAAACTTCACATATAAAGTGCCTACCGTTCACTCTTTTCTTGATATTATATTTTAAAAGAGTAAAAGTGTTTCTTATCAATTATATTGGACGCAGGCAACTGAACATGTAAACAAGTAATGTAAACAAACAAACGATTAGCTGATATATCGTCCGATAGCAGACGGGTTTGACGCCGCCTGTTTATATCTCTGGTCGATGTGTAAATATACTAGCTGTACCCCGCGGTTTTACACGTATAAGCCCTATTGGTCTTAGCGTGATGATATATAGGCTATAGCCTTCCTCGATTAATGGGCTATCTAACAGTGAAATAATTTTTCAAATCGGTCCCGTGGTTTCTGAGATTAGCGCGTTCATATGAAAAAACTTCTGCTTTATATTGTTATTTCTTTGTATAAATATAAAGACGGGATCGATGTCTGTACATTGAAGGTGAACTAAAGTATTCATATAAATGTTATTAGTGTTATGTCGGTTCGTGTAACTTTGCCAGAGACATGATGATGATTGATTTATTATACGAAAAGGGTACACTATACATACCTACTATGGATATAATTGAAGTAAAAATAAATGTTTTGTTTTGAACAAATTCTAGTTTGTTTGAGTGTTAATCGAAATTTTGATTGAGCTTTCATAGTTTTGTATTTCAGCTGCATAAAAATATGACGCGAGTTTCATAAAAATGCGCTATAGTAGAGCAAATTCTGTTTGATCTCTATTCCATTACATTGCTATATGAGACAGAGGTCATATTATATTTGTCACGTTTAAAACGAAGTGAAGCAAGAATATAATAATATACAAGTGAGATGTATGATTATAACTATATTACTGGCTCTTGCTAAATCTATCTATACTTATAATAAATCTGTAGAGAGGCCAATTCTGTACATGAAATATATTTAAAAAAAAACTATGAAGGGGTGATAAGGGATCGCTACTGATGCCAAAAATGCAATCAGTAAAATTTTTGTCTGTCTGTCTGTCTGTCTGTCTGTCTGTATATTCGCTATAGAAACAGAAACTACACGACGGATTTTAACCAAATTTGGCACAATTATTCTTCATACTCCTGGGCAGGTTATAGTAAAAGAATCATGTAAATCGGTGTAGAAACACCAAAGTTATACATGAAATACGCAAGTAATCGCGCGTGAATACAGAATCATGCCATAAGGATTATTTTTGTGTATCAGTTGCCGCGTTCGACGCGCTTCGCGGCGGGAGCTATAAAAAGGCGGCGGGTCTGCACCCGTTTCGCGTTGTCACGGCATCACGTGGGAACGGCTGAACCGATTTCGATAATTCTTTTCTATTATATTCCTTGAAGTACGAGGATGGTTCTTATGTAGAGAAAACGTAAATATGTTCCACGGGCGAAGCCGGGGCGGACCGCTAGTTGTATATAAAACCTTCCTCGAGAATAGATAAGAAAAATCTCATCAAAATTAATTGCGTAGTTTTAAAGATTATTATACATAGGGACAGACATACAGCGACTTTGTTTTATGTATATAGTGATTTGCAGTAGCAATATTGCGACCGTTAAACATACGTGATATAATTACGTGCAGACTGGTAAGATAAATATTTCTATAATATACGAACGGATATAGCTATGTACCTACATTATATTAGAGAATTACACAAAGGAACATGTTGTAAGGAAAATGTAATGTATGCTTCATTTATAAGACATTTTGTATGACAAAATCAACATACGATCGTATTCTGAGATCCAATACCTACTCTTGGTTGTATAAAGACAATGAATTCGAATCAGTACGTACATATCCTCAAAATATGTATGATAGCGTGGATAACGTGGGGGCGCCCTCTTTAAGAATATTTAACTTTAATAATATATAGAAACTTTAATAATATTATCGATATGCTTTCCTAAAGGCAAGCTTGCACACGGAGTTTGGTGAACAATATTTGAATGGAAATAGCTCGTAACTTAAGAGCAACGAGATCTAAACACTGGGGCGTGGCATTCAATGTTTGGTACGGAATTCGGGCGTGTGCCGCACGGACCTTCCGCGCGCCAGCAGCGTCAGTCGCGTACTGAGGCGTTGGCGCAGTGTTGCCACATGCCAAATCGATAAATCTGGATATAGTAGTCTAAAAATCTGTATAAAATCTGTATGAAATCAAACCGTAAGCTGTTTAAAATCTGAATGGTATGTTTGTTAAAGAAAACATTGGATTGTACTTAAAACTTTATTGATTAAAAAAATACATACTTTTATTCATTTTATTAATCAATTTCTTGTGAACATTGAGCTTAAAACATGGCTCGTTATTCAATAATTGTTTTGTCAAAATTAGCCCCTCCATCGTTTCGGTGCCTAAATGGTTCCTGGTTTTTGTTTTAATTAAATTAATAGATGAAAAAATCCTTTCATGTAATCAGAAAACGTAGTCGACTCGTAATCATCGTAATGAACGAATGATTGATTTGCAAACATTAAAAAGAAACAAATACATTCATTCGTTAACAAAATACATGTTTCGGGAAATCCCCAGAAGAATATACAATTATTGTTTGTTTGTTCCGAGGGAAATCCCCGATGTACGCCATGAATGTTGCCGGATTTAAACAACTGTATAAAAATAATATACTTAGATAATGGATTATTTTATCATAGTAGTGTCCTTATCCAAAAAAGGTTTTAACAAATGTATAAAATTTACTTTGCTTATCAATTATTTTATCATAGTTAGTGTCCTTTACCTAAAATCTGTATAAAAGTAAAGCCAAATCTGTAATCTGTATAGTGGTCTTAAAATCTGTATAGATACAGATAAATCTGTATATATGGCAACACTGCGTTGGCGTGTTGCACGCGCTTTCCATACTCGCGATTTCAAATTTCGAACACGTGCTTCTGAAAAAAAGTGTTGTGAGTGCAGACTGTGGAATCAGCTCGAATTGAGTTCGATCTGTTTATTTTTTTTTATGACAGTGAAGTGTAGTGTCCTTCCGGCCAGTCTTTCATGAAGACCGACTCGAGAGTTTTAATATACAAGTGTTAAAAAAATATAGTTTGTGGTTTGTATTACATTTGTATCGTTGCGATCCTGTCGGACCGGTTCGTGCGGTTGTTATTTATTCGTACACGGATTAACGCGTAATGAAATTATATTTCATTGATTTTAAAATCGAATGTTACTAGCGTGCGATGCGTTTCGTTTCATTGAGTTTCATTTATTGACGAAAAGGTCTACCTTATTTGGTATTTGCTCACTGTATCTTATCAACGACGTAATGTCTGTATTATCTCTGGTTTATGTGTACACAAATATTTGTCTATGGCATGTCCTGATAACAGCTATAAATGGTAATATTTTGATCTTGAATCAATATGATTTGTTGTATTTTTTAAGGTTATTTTCCGGGATATGTATGAAAACACGATTAAATGGGAAATTTCATATTTATTTGTCGTTATATTACTGTAACTTTGCTTAAATAACTGAGCCTATTATATAAAAATGTTAGCATTAAATTTAACATCGAAAATTTTCTTTCATCTCGCTGAATCAACGAATCTTTATATTTATTTTATAGTTGAACATTTATAAGTTTAATTAAAAATTCGTTTGGCAGGAAAATCGTTGCGAATTATAAAGCTCTTTCATAAGCCGTTCAAGGCATTTCCCATTTAGATAACTTTAAATTATTTTCAATTAAGTTGATTAATAACAAGCTTTACGAGAAACACGTGGAAATTATTGCAGCAAACGTTTAGTCATTAATTACTTGTGCACTTAGACTTATCTTTACTTAACTGTGCTAATTGGTTATATGCACATACATACACACAAACATACATGCATACGTATATGCATGTGTGCATGTGGGTACCTCGGCCCAGTTGGAAATTGTATGTTTTGCACTGAAAGTAGATCGATTATGATTTAGATATGTGTAGTGATAATTATATACTGGATTATCTAGTCTAGATATTGGTTTAATGAGGGAACGTGATCATTGGGTAGGATTTATATAGAAAATGGCTACGATTATTATTAATATCAAGAAGGAGAAATTAAAAAAATAGACCGTTCAAGTCTATTACTCAATGAGAGGTCACTTCCTGCTGCTGTAATATTTTACTGTATAATTACCAACGGTTAAACGTAGGTCTAAGGGGTAGGTAGGTATACTATCTTTACCAAAAATAACAAACTAAAAATGAATACAAAAACAGAGTATTAAATTAATTAAAGGAATGTTTTAAAAATAATACCAACATACCAGCTCGCAAACGTATTAAAATCTATAAGAGCTGTAAGCAAAGTTGTGCAGTATGAGAAATCAATAATAGTTAGATATACAACGGGAATCGAATGGTCTGAACTCCAAAACAGAAATTAGTTGAGTAACTAAAGCGCTAAATATTCAAAAGGACATTATGCAGAAATTCTGCGGAACGCGGTGCAAATTGGTTTTCCTTTCTTCCCGTATTCCTAATAGGCAATAATACGTAAACTTTGCTATGTGAAGTTTGGGAATAATTAACACTAACTTTTGCTCGTGGCATCGTCTGTAAAATAAGTATCTACATATGTATAACAATAAATGATCATAAGTATGTGTAATGTGTATCTAAATACATACATTAAAGATGTGCAAGGCTTGTAAGGAAAAAAAAACACGCATGATAAGTGCTTATTTTAATTGGAATAATAGTATGTGCGCAATCAATGCAATAGGCTATGTTTTATCGTTTATTTAAGTAAAAAGAAAATGTGAGTTTAATATAGACTAGCAGTTACACATATGTACAACAACGTCGTAGAACAAATAAGATTTGTTTTCGGCGGTCGTAATTAGATTTTCTTTTGAAGGTGCGTTATATTTAATATATTGCAAAGGGCAAAATGTTGTACCAGGGATTTACTATCAAAGTTATACAGTAAACAGTTATCTCTATCTCGATTATTCTAGAGCAAATGTTGTGGTTTAAATTTAGAAAGAATCGGACAAAACTCGAACAAGTCAATAGAAAAGAATTGTGTAGTTGAGAAACGTTTGTAGTTGGAGGGATTTATTTTGTTTCGCTTTGAACAAAGCTAAGGTACAAAAGCTCACGTGTAGGTACTAGTTTGAAATTTATAGAGAAATGTTTATTTTGAGAGAACTGAGGGGCTTTTATAGTTTTACTAGCTGCGCTCCGCGGTTTTACCCGCGTGTCTCCGCTCCTGTCGGTCTAACCATGATGATAAATAGCCTATAAGCCTTCCTCGATAAATGGGCTATCTAACACCGAAATAATTTTTCAAATCGGAACAGTAGTTACTGAGATTAGCGCGTTCAAACAAACACACTACTTATTCAGCTTTATAAAATTAAATAATATTAATATATCAATGATTTCTTATTATCAGTTTTTTATAATAGTTCGAAATGTGTTCACAATTATTGTATTGGCTATAAATGTGAATAAATAATGTGAAAAAAATAAATTATTTAATAACTGTACACCAGTCCGGAATACCAGGAACACATGAATTTATAAGGATCGCATACATATCTTGATCAATATTTATCATGATGATCGGCGTCTAATTCTGTATGTGCTATATGGTCGTATGCCGTACATGGAGGACGCATTAGGTATGCTAAGCGGCACCTCCTAATGCCCGTGGCGGCCATTTTGAATTACAATCGACGGTTTTAGTGACTGCGTTTGTGCTAGCGTTTAGTGTGAATATGATTGATATTTTTGATTAATCTATCATAGGATAATTAATTTGCAAGGTTTTTCGTATGTAGTTTGAATGACGTGGTTACTGGTATATTGTATATGTAATGAAGTTATCTATTTGTTTAATGAGGGTAGTTTTCTGTATAATATTTGACAGTGATACCTCACAATGATGGGCTTCATAAAGCAGATATATATATTTATCTTTGTAATCATATTACAATTCAGTCCAATGTTTTAATGAACGAAGAGTACGAGCAGCTCAGAGATTTTATGTTCATACTTTATAGATAGACAAAGTCGAGTTTACAGAATATCCTAGAAATAATGGATTCAAGTCAAATAAGTTTAAGCGTGCATTGTCAAGGCAAGGTAATTGATAACATGTATAAATTAAATATGCCGACACAAGAGAAACATAATGATTGATGATATACAAACATAAACGTTATGTTTGTCCAATATAAGTGAACATATTTCCTCTGGAATAATATTATAAACTAGCGGTCCGCCCCGGCTTCGCCCGTGGTACATATTTCGCAATAAAAGGTAGCCTATGTTCTTTCTCAGGGTCTAAAGATTATCTGTGCCAAATTTCATCAAAATCGGTCCAGTAGTTTATGCGTGAAAACCATAAGTACAAACATACCAACATACATACATACAAACCTTTCCTCTTTATATTAGTATAGATAGATAGATAGATATAGATAGATAGATAGATAGATAGATTTATAGATGGCGCGAATAAAGACGTCGGTATGTTGAGTTTAAAACATTTTTAGTCAGTACAAAAAACTAATCATTTTGGATACGAATACGCGCGCCTATATTCGATCTTTGCTGAGACAATAAGCTAGATTTTCTTTTTGACTTCGTTCGTAATGGAAACTCACACAATCCGTTTCATTTCTAAAGAAAATCTGGAGCAAATTATATAATATAGTTTTAATCAGAAAGTCTGTGAGATAATTGAATCGAGGGGTAGGGAAGAGGTTGTTTTGTAGCAAACTCGGGAGACGAAATGAAAAGCCTTTCCAGAATACAAAGTGTCAACTGTGTATGGTTATAACTTTGTCGTTTTCAACAGATTGTATGGTTTTTAACAAGCTTTTATTAGCTTCATCTGTATGTTTGTATGTAAGCGACTCCTTTAGACTCGATTTTAACCCACTCTAAATTTCTAAACAGGCATATTTAATTCAAACTTTGTACACTTATTAAGGATCGCTGACTATAAAATAATTTCACAATTTTAAACGTGTTTTTTAGTTTTTTTTTATACAATATGAATTATTATAGTAAAGCTTTTTTATCAACTTCGTGGGATACAAATTAAAAAGGTAGTGACGATTAAACTAGTTAGTTACTATGTGCGGGGGTTATTGACCTTCATTTTTTCGATGATAATAAACATTTGCATAATGTGTGAATAAAAGATTATATTATGTTTATTTGTTACGTGAGGTAGAGATTATTTTATAGTTATAGGTATAGAATATAGGATTTAGGTAAATGTTAGATTTTATACATATATGTATTTTTTTCTTACTGGTTATGTTATCTAGATACTGTAATATTGTAAAGCTGTTTCTGTAAAAGAGTTTGTTTGTTCGTATGAACGCGCTCATCTCTGGTCCGATTTGAAAAATTCTTTCAGTGTTAGAAAGCTCATTTATCGATGAAGTCTATATCATCACGCTAAGACCAACAGGAGCGAAGATCTGCGGGTAAAACCGCGGGGCACAGCTAGTAAATTATATTTTGGCATGGAGGGTTCATGTTCAAATCTTGCAATTCATAAGGGATAATATACCTGTGTTTAAAAGTAACATAATACTTGTTTTGAAGTAAATATTTATAAGCTACGATACATATTATACAGTAGAGTTAAAAACACATAAACAAACAAGCCAACACACTACAATATCTCATATTCTAATACGTTATTCAATACGGTCCTATAAACGTGCGATCGCGTATTAATTATCGAATTACGTAGTCAATAATTTAATATTGTTGTAATTAATGGTTGGCGCTATAAGCACCTATATACAGGTGTACATATACAGGGTGTCCCACTATTGGTATACTAAGCGCGAAGGAACTTGTAGTTTTGCATACACTGATCACGTAAAAAATACTTTAAAAAAAATTACGTCCAAAATTTTTTGCTACATTTTTCCTGAAAATCCATGTTTTCTTCTCTAGCTTCGCGTAGCCGGCATATACCGCTTCTCTAATATGAGCATTTTATCTATGAAAACATAATCTTAAACGATAGCTCACGTGCTGGTGGCAAAGTTGGGCGGCTCGCTTGTTATGGGTGTACACATAGAGTTTTAAGAATTCATCTATTTGAAAAAAAAATGCGTCTGGAATTTTTTAATTATTTTTTACGTACTCAGCGTATGCAAAACTATAACCTCCTTTGAGCTTAGTATACCAACAGTGGGACACCCTGTATACAGGTTATGTAATTGAATGCTTATAAGCACCTATATATGTATATGTGTATATAATATACAAGTTAGGTTCATGTGTAGTGAGGTAATTGAATGCTTAACGTAGGTGTTTGGTGGTGTTAGGTGTTTTACACACTACGCTTGCTGGGAATATTAATGGGCAGGTAATATTATGTGGAATGTGTAAATGCCTTATGAAGGTCGTTGAGGCTTTGTATGTGAATTTGAACTTTGTGGGATTTGATTTGGATTTTGGATTTGAATTTTGAACGTTGGTATTGTGAATGTAGATGAGTTAAAAAGAAGATTGTCAGATGCAGGTGCAGTTATAGTTTTAGTGGTAGAAAGATCGTGTATTTGTATTTGGTGAAATTATATTTCCAAACCTTATATGGCAGGCGTTATATACATATAGGCTTAGGTAATTTTTAATAACGACACAAGTATATGATATTGCTTCGCTTCGCTAATCGCTGCCTTTAATTTATTTAGATCATTGATTTTTTATGAAATCGTTAGAAAATACACACCTAATACCTATATCATTTTCACAAATATCATCAATAATTTGCCCTACAGTTTTGGTATTTTTGATTCAGCTTTTAGATTTGGTATTTTTTACGTTTAACTGTAGTGATTACGCATTTTGTTAAAATAATACAATCGTCTGCAATCAGCCTAACGCAAATAATAATAGGTACATTGAGGTCGTTAGATTTAATTGCGTCCTACGAGCGCTTACGTCACAGCATTGAGATTCAGCACCCATACATATTTTGTACTTGTCATTTGTAATATTATACACTGTGTTTACATGCAGCTTTGGTTTTGTTTTTATTTTGTTCTGCTGTGCTGTGCAGTTCACGTTGGTTTCTTATTTGAATTATTCAACATAATATGGTTATAAGTTATAATGTTGTTATGAATTAATAAACCGGTTCATATGGGAATATTCTGTTAATTTTATGTTTTATTCTTATGAAAATAATGTGAGATCATGATATTTAATTTTTTTAATGTAAATTTTGTTCAGGTTTGATTAAATCAACAATTATTCGTTAAATTAGCAATTTACGGAGGAATGATATTTATATTTGATACTCACACTGACTCTATTGAATTGTTTTAACAATAATTACTTATCTCTTTGTTAGAAACTGACGAGATTATATAATAGAGCCTCTTCAACATATTCCTAAACGGTGCCAATCATTTATAGCCCAGTCATATTAGGGGTTTCACCTCGGAATGAAAGATAATAAGCTGGAAATTGGTAAAAACCTTTGTTTTGGTACCCTAAATATTGTCTCAAAAGTCACAAATGCTATCGTGTCCGCGTCTTAAGATATTGAAGGTCAAAGGTCACAAAAAACGATTTTTCGCGAATATCTCGGTTCCTATTGCTTAAATGATATTTTCACCTATTATGAAAGTTGTAGAGTATAAAATTCTCTACAACTTTTGTCTAAACTTTTTTTTTATACGATCAACCGTTTTTGAAGTAGAGCGCGAAGAGTGCGCAGCGTACAGTCATATATGAGCTAATGCAGGGTCAAGCGTGAGTTACGGTTATCAGTACGTTGTATAAAGTCAATTATTGACAAAAAAATTATAATTATTAAGCAATTATTCAATTATAGTAGTTATATTATTAATTCTGGATTATCTATTTTAGTTATATTTTAAAATAAAACGACATTATATATGTTTCCTTTAAAACGTGTAAATTTTTAAATACTTATATAACTGGAAATACTTGTCCCTACCCTATGATCATTTCTATTTATAGCCGATTTAAAAAAAGAAAAAAAAGTGTTACTAGAGCATTGGAGAAAATTACCAATTTGGATAAACTGGTGGAAGTATTTCAACAAGAAAACTGCCCCGTACAAACTTTATTTTAAAATGGAGTGCGCATCTTTTTGGCATTATATAATGCTCCAGAATCTGAGGACAACCTTGATTATTTCCGCTACACGCAATTCATCAAATTAACAAAACTAAATAAACCTGTACAATTGTCAACACTTCCACCAACAAGTGTAGCAGCCCGTCAACATATCAATCTCATAATATTATAAATGCGAAAGTAACTCTGTCTGTCTGTCTGTTACTCAATCACGCCTAAACTACTGAACCAATTTACATGAAATTTGGTATGGAGATATTTTGATACCCGAGAAAGGACATAGGCTACTTTTTATTGCGAAATATGTACCACGGGCGAAGCCGGGGCGGCCCGCTAGTGAAAAATAAAGATATATCTAAAATATATTTCCTTACTGTCTTATTATTTTAAAATATAACTAAAATAGATAATCCAGAATTAATAATATACTATAGTTGAATAATTAAATATATTAATTAAGAATAAGTACAGAAATAATGGGCATTGCTTAATAATTATAATTTTTTTAATTATAACCGTAACTCACGCTTGACCCTGCATTAGCTCATATAGTCCGTTTTCTTATGGGAAAAGGTATACATTTTTGAGTAAAGCAATGCCATTTGGTACGAATGTTGTACTCGTCCACCTAAGCCCAAATCGCCCGGTAGCCAGTCTTTACTCCCCTGCAGAAAGGAGGGAGGGGGGGTTATAGAACAGAGCGCCCGGCGCTCCGAAAAAAAATTCTGGCGGAGCCATTTGGACCTTTGAGTCGAGTTTGGTATCGTTTTCAGATAACTAGATGATGCCTGATTCATTCCCCATACCAGTTTTTTAGGTTTCCCTAGCAAAATATGTCACAATCCTTAAAATAAAGAACTTTTGGTAGTGGCAAAATCCAAACAAACCAGTATATTTTCATATTTTTGTATTAAACCTGGTTTATAAAAAAATACTGTTTGAAAGGCCATTTAATGCAGATTATTAAAACATTAACATGTTATATATATTTTACCATTGTCAATGTAAAATTAATTATAGAAAGTATAGTAACGCTCGTTAGCGCAGCATAGGGGACGGCTAATAGACCTGAAAAATAAGCGATACCACAGCGATACTAACAAACAAAAACCAGCCAAGTGCGAGTCTGACTTGTTCATCGAGTGTTTCGTACTTATTTGTCCCATATCATGTTAACTTGTCTGGTAGAACCTCGTTAACTGATACACACACACTTTCGTCTTTATAATATTAGTGTGATTTTAAATCATCTTTAAATTATAAATGAAGTCAGGTAACATTGTTAAAAATAAAGATATATAATAATAGAACGTTTTTGTATTAATAATAATGACAACCACCTCCACAATTACATAATTCGGTACATTTGAGCTGGCATATTCAATCCGGAACTACAAGATTTCACGTACCAACATCTTATCAATTCAAAGCTTCTCTTTTCTTTTTATTACAGATGGGCAAGGAATATTTTGATTTTTTTTAGGCCCCCAAATATATACACTATATACAGCCTGTAAAACTGCCCTTGAGGTGTGTTGTTTAAGGGCAGCTTCTGTGGGAGGCAAATTTTCGATCTGCCTATCTGTGTTTGTTTAAAATTTGTTTGCAACTCTCATTTACTGTCACAGCGGGGTAAGATGTGAAAAAGAAACATGTACTTATAATACTTATAAAAAAATATAAGTTCTGGATAAGAGCATCTTTAAAATATTGAGACCGTCCTTACGCTATCATGCATTGTAATAACAAACTTTTCAATTTCACTGTCTGTATATTTGCCACTGTAAAGTGTTTCAAATCCTCGTGTGACATTCGGATATGCCTTCCATACCTTACTTACTTATACATATACTTAAATGCATGTGTACCTATAGTTCTTTTAGACCTTCTAGCTTTGGAACACACGATATAGTAGTAGAAGCCAAAATAGTGTTAATAAGAATTATTGTTTATAAGAACAGTCGAAAGATATGGCTAGTACAGGATATCGTGTGTTCCAAAGCTAGAAGGTCTAAAAGAACTATAGGTACACATGCATTTAAGTATATGTATAAGTAAGTAAGGTATGGAAGGCATATCCGAATGTCACACGAGGATTTGAAACACTTTACAGTGGCAAATATACAGACAGTGAAATTGAAAAGTTTGTTATTACAATGCATGATAGCGTAAGGACGGTCTCAATATTTTAAAGATGCTCTTATCCAGAACTTATATTTTTTTATAAGTATTATAAGTACATGTTTCTTTTTCACATCTTACCCCGCTGTGACAGTAAATGAGAGTTGCAAACAAATTTTAAACAAACACAGATAGGCAGATCGAAAATTTGCCTCCCACAGAAGCTGCCCTTAAACAACACACCTCAAGGGCAGTTTTACAGGCTGTATATAGTGTATATATTTGGGGGCCTAAAAAAAATCAAAATATTCCTTGCCCATCTGTAATAAAAAGAAAAGAGAAGCTTTGAATTGATAAGATGTTGGTACGTGAAATCTTGTAGTTCCGGATTGAATATGCCAGCTCAAATGTACCGAATTATGTAATTGTGGAGGTGGTTGTCATTATTATTAATACAAAAACGTTCTATTATTATATATCTTTATTTTTAACAATGTTACCTGACTTCATTTATAATTTAAAGATGATTTAAAATCACACTAATATTATAAAGACGAAAGTGTGTGTGTATCAGTTAACGAGGTTCTACCAGACAAGTTAACATGATATGGGACAAATAAGTACGAAACACTCGATGAACAAGTCAGACTCGCACTTGGCTGGTTTTTGTTTGTTAGTATCGCTGTGGTATCGCTTATTTTTCAGGTCTATTAGCCGTCCCCTATGCTGCGCTAACGAGCGTTACTATACTTTCTATAATTAATTTTACATTGACAATGGTAAAATATATATAACATGTTAATGTTTTAATAATCTGCATTAAATGGCCTTTCAAACAGTATTTTTTTATAAACCAGGTTTAATACAAAAATATGAAAATATACTGGTTTGTTTGGATTTTGCCACTACCAAAAGTTCTTTATTTTAAGGATTGTGACATATTTTGCTAGGGAAACCTAAAAAACTGGTATGGGGAATGAATCAGGCATCATCTAGTTATCTGAAAACGATACCAAACTCGACTCAAAGGTCCAAATGGCTCCGCCAGAATTTTTTTTCGGAGCGCCGGGCGCTCTGTTCTATAACCCCCCCTCCCTCCTTTCTGCAGGGGAGTAAAGACTGGCTACCGGGCGATTTGGGCTTAGGTGGACGAGTACAACATTCGTACCAAATGGCATTGCTTTACTCAAAAATGTATACCTTTCCATACAAGCATGCCCATAAGAAAACGGACTAATATATGACTGTACGCTGCGCACTCTTCGCGCTCTACCGCAAAAACGGTTGATCGTATAAAAAAAAAGTTTAGACAAAAGTTGTAGAGAATTTTATACTCTCCAACTTTCATAATAGGTGAAAATATCATTTAAGCAATAGGAACCGAGATATTCGCGAAAAATCATTTTTTGTGACCTTTGACCTTCAATATCTTAAGACGCGGACACGATAGCATTTGTGACTTTTGAGACAATATTTAGGGTAACAAAACAAAGGTTTTTACCAATTTCCAGCTTATTATCTTTCATTCCGAGGTTGACCCCTTTTTTTACCTAATTTCACTGGGCTATTATTGAAACCTTGATACTATAGTTAACGTTGCATGTTTTTAAAGTTTATTCGGCAAAATAACACTGCGCTTTTTTGATTAGAACGAGCACGAAATTTTAAAAGGTCGGTTTTATATCTCAAGGCCTATGGCGTTCTGATAGCATGCGGTTTTCAACGGGTGCCCTGGAGCGGTTAGTTCGCGAAATGGGTCGGTACTAGGGAGCCGAGTGTGTAGGTTTTGTATGATGATGGAGTGTAATGTATGTGTATTGGTTGGTAGTATGTTTGGAAGACGTTGGAAGAAAGGCAATGGAAATATGTATATAGTATTTTAAGGAAGATGTACCTGCCTACCTTCATATAGATACAAGTTGTTAGTTTTGCTCATCAATTTGGATCCTGTATTATTCGTTATTAGTTGGTTGTTCTGAAAGAAGGTTTACTAAGCGTAAACTTCAGTTTAGGTAACATAATAGGTACAAATTAATAAATAATAAATATATTTTACTTTGTACGCAGTAAGTACGTACTTACGTACCTAGCGATTGAAAGATTAGTAGGACGATGTTATGATAGTTATAAGTTTTTTTACTTGATGTAAGATGAGGGATGTTTTTAAACATACATTAATTTACGAAGTATTTGTTGAATAACATGATCGCTCTTATAGTGATTCTTAAAATAACGTAGTAGGTAATAAATTAAATTTACTTTTTATGCAGACAAAAAGCAGTGTGTTAATGTTTAACTTCCTTGGTATATTAAAAAACAATGGTCTTGCTCATTCACTCAGTCATGCAAAACTATTGAATTGATCTTGTTTTAAATAAAAGGGATATATAGTTTAAATGTTAGGTATATAGCTCAAATGCGGTTCTGTCTGAGTATTAGAAAAATGGAAAAAAAATTAATACCTGTACGTTGAAGGTGTTTTTCTTAGTTTATTTTAATAACAGTAAAGACAAAGTTGTGATTATAATCAAATTCACATTTATGAGTGCTTTTATTTTATCTCACTGTTTTTTTTCCGGAATTTGAATTGAGTAGAGTTAAAATACAAATACATTCAGTACCTTTTTTTTCAAAATTGAACACACGAGCGATGTCGCGTGTCACAGCCACTATAGAAATGCAGCCATAAAGACACGTCATGACCCACATTCGCCGTGCCCAGCAGCAGATGAATATTAAACTGGTTCTATTAACTCAATTATGCCATTCATTCCATCGTCGCGTCGTGTCGATAGCTGCATTGTGTACGGAAGTTTCCGCGTTCATGACTGGTCGCGTGTGTTGTAGGTGTGTGGAGAATGTGTACTTTTACAGGGTTGCTAGCTGTGGTTGCTAGTTAACTAAATGGTATAATATTCATGTTAAATGTGAAGCATTGCATAAACAACGTAATACGCCTGCAAAGGAATCGCTGTAAAGTGTAATAGCTTTTAGTCTAAACTCTATGTATAATATGAAGTTCTATTATAGATACATATAGAATTGTAAGATGAGATTGCGCGGAAAATAACATGTTGATATTACGATCAGACAACAATTTGGATAAAAGCTTAGTTGTAATTTGTGTAAAGTTTTGTTTAAAAGAAAGTACTTGAGCATTCCAACTTTATCTTATAGTCAACAACTGTATGACGAAAATTAATAGTGCTATAAACGAATCAATGAATTCTGAAAGACATTTAATTAAGCTTTGATTGAATAACATAGCTTAGCGTTATAATTTTGTTGATTATTCAACAATACTAATACGATTAATTACCGGATTTAATTGGTGGTCGGTCAGTTAATGGAATTTAGTGTGTTGTGGGAAATTGTAATTAGGTGCATGGTTTTGTAGCGTGGTATTATCATTTTCGAGCTTTATATTGTAAGTGAACTTTGAACGAGAGTTTGAATTCAATGTAGTTTTCTTTGCATTGCAAACATTTTTATAGAGATTTTATTTTCATTATATTGTTTGTATTTTGATTTATACAATCTTTCGGCTTAAAACTTATGTACATGTTTATAATACTTCATTTATTTTTCATTTGCATTAATACGTTCCAAAATTTATATACTATTAAAAGCTTAAAATACGTTCAAAACTTTAGTCGTTCCCAACGGTTAATTAACATCAATTTCAATTCTCCCTGCAGACACATTAAAACAATACAGACGGTTCATATTACACTAGAATCGACACATTAGCCGTAACACGAGCTAGCACGTGTCAGTATCTCTCTTGTTATGTTCTTGTTTTACGCTGACACACAGTAGTTATTATTGTGAATGTTCAATGGAGTTGTAAAGACACTATTATAATATTGTCGGTCGGTAATAAAATTCATATAGTGAAGTTAATGTATAGTAACTGTGCTGAGTCATTGGTTTGTAGGACATTTTAAACGATAAGAATGTTTACATTATAATGTGGGTTTTCCACTAGGTATACAATTTGTTTTGATATTTAGCTTTTTTATAGAGCTAAATTAGGGATGTGTGTCAAGCTAAAGAAATTAAAATTAAAATCTAAGCGCCCCTTACAAGGCCAATGGATTAAATTGATTTGATATACCGAGCTTATACAATAGAAGTACCGTTGACAAAAATTACTCTCTAGTCATTTAAGAAAGAACGATTTTAAAATCTTATCTCCAAATAAATCTTGCCTGCATAGGGAATAAGGAAAAAAAATACCTACGCAGAGAAGGCATTGGAGGTATATACCTCACTGTTAATTTACCAATTTATGATACCACATATTTAGCAACAAAATGCCTGGACTGTAAATAGCCTCGTCTAAGTTGAACTAATTACGCAGTATTTCTACAAAATAAATATACCATAACGACCTTTAGCGTCCCAGCTAAAAATACCGTCTGTAAGCATTCACTAATCGCCTCGTAAAAAATCTGCTAAAAGTGTTTTTCCTACTTTTAAGTTTTGTGAGTCATAGCGAATACGTGATGAGATTTAGCTTTGTAATTGTTTATTTGTATGCATATTTAATTCATATGATGTTGTGTTTGTTCATAAAAATGTTCGCCTATGTATGTAGGTACATGGGTATGTCAACCTAATTGCTTGAAATCAAATTATTATATTTAGTATAGGTACCTATACACACAACAATGGGTCTAATCCTAGAAAATCGTATAAGGTACTTCAGCAAAGAAGGGTATAAAACTCGAGCTGTTTATTCGTTTTCTTCTAGAATGGTCAGGAGCTTTAAATATCAAAGGAAAAAGTTCTGAAGAAGTTTTATGATTTAGTCGTCGAGTGCTCTAAAAGGTCCTAGACTCCTTATTTCTTTATTACCACTTGAGTTCATCTTAACTACTTCTTAGTACTTACCTCTAATAAAATACGGATTAGAAATGATAAAGGATATCTCTGTATTATATTTATTATAAAGAATTAAATAAAAAGCCAATAATGCTTTATGCTTATTTCTTTTACGAATGTTCAAAGAAAATGGTTTCCGATGGAATTTTCTAAAAAAGAAGTACAAATTATAAGTCGAGCTGTAAACAGCTTTCCCGTAAAAATGATTAAAAGTGTAAAAGCTAATTTTAAGAAGATTTCTAAAGAAATGATCGAGTTTTTCAAAGCTTATATTTAAAATAAGGTCTTTGTCACCCAGGACCAACGCGCAGCCGTTAATTAAAAAGTTGTTTTCCTAAACTCTTTGTTGCGTCCATTTTACTTATTAACTGGTCGATGACGCTCCTCCAGGGCGAGGGTGAACAGCTAGAATATTAATAGAACATGTAATTTGTAATTACTAGGAATATTATTACTCTGTCGAGACGTTCGACGGTGAAATGTCCTTGCAAGTATGGAAATGTGCTCAATGTAGTCGAATAGAATGATCTGATGGTACGTATTTGAATATGAATGTAAGTTATACATTTTCAACATTCATTCTTTGCTCAATATGAGAATATAATACACGCATAGGAATAGCTTAATCCGAAAAAATTTGCGACGCTCGCGAAGCTTTTTGTGAACGACATGGTCCTTCGAGACAGTTTATGTTTTATAATTTAACTTTAGCAATATAAAAGCGCTTACAATATTGTACTACGTGGTCGGTACGAAGCGACGTCCGTAAAGCTATTTTACAATTTAAAAACTGCATAAATCCGGTAAGTATTCATCGTTACACAAAATACGGGCGTAATGTTTGGCCATTGTTCGCGGAGCGCATTCAACGGGGACTGAAATGTTTTGCGGGCGAGTTGCGGAGATTTTTAAGTTAAACAAAATAAAACTGAAACGGGATTTAAATGAGTCGCAACTACTGCGCAAACAGACATTGCAGTTTTGTGCATGTTTATACATAGATGAGTTTGTTTGGTTTGTAGTTCGCGTAATTTGTAGATGTAGTTGTAATGAAATTGGGATGGATTTCGTGGAATGCTTTTTAACAAGCTCGTTGATTACATCACATGTTAAAGCTAGTAATAGTGTTTATGCTAGCGTGTATGCATTCAAAGATTAGATATCCGTAGTTCGTTATGTCCTGTATCAATTTTGAAAAAGTTCAATTCTCGAATTATATACAAACATCTAATCATACTGTAGGTAAATTCTTTCTGCTACTGATAAACAAACTTGATATTTAGAAAATAATTGTATACACTGTTATCTTGTAAAGTACAGGTACACAACGTGTTTTATAGATTTACATAGAATCTACCCTGGAAATAGAAAAGCTTACGCCCGTTCGCCTATTTAGCTATAATGGCCAATGATATGGATAAATAGATATTGCCCACGAGTCCCCACGAGACGCATCCGTAGCCTTTGTTATTTTATCGTGGCTGGACGATACTATTTTACCCCTATAGCCTATGGCCATTGCCGGAAAATGTATTTGGTACAGCCAATAAATTGTATTAGTGTAAGTTCGATCTGTTTTGGGAACAAGGAATTCTTTTTTATTTTTCGTTACAAGGAACAATGTATAATGTATGCCGATGGTTGATTGAATTATCAATTACATTCTGTAAGCTAATTAAATTGAATGTATTTCGCCTCTTATAAAAGTAGGGAATAGAAAGGTGTAAACTATATAGGTTATATTTAGAAAAGGTAAAACAAGGAACAATGTATCCACTTAGTTAAAAATGAGTAGGTATATTATTAGCAAAACACGAGATATTTACGATACGAAAAGTTTATTTCTAGATGTGATTTCTCATTCCTTTAGCTTCGGGCAAAGGTAGAAATTTAGATCAACGTTGTATACCTTAATTAGTTTATGGAGCAAGATATCATCTGTCAAATTAGTAAGTTCTAGACGTCGGTTAACTTTGCCATTGCGAAGTTAACGTTTGTCGACTATGATCGTTGCGTTGCGAAGTTCGTCTCAGTTAATAATATCATGTCTGATCTGAAAGGTTATTGGTTTAAACTTTAGGGTTGAACGGGGTTTCTAGAAATGTTCTAATTGAATGAATACAGCTTTGAAGTTGGTTATGAGGATGGAGGATGAGAATTTCTAATGAATGGGTATTGTTTTTGTGTACAGAATGTTTCAAAATATCGACATATTTCATGGCAAGTAATCAACCACGAGTCGACTTAGTTATCTAAAAACTGAAATCGATAATCATTTCACGATTCTTCCTTAATCCGTCTTTATGCGACACAGAATTTTCTCTTTTTGCTCACATAAGAGAGATATTTTATGTCGTCTACATTCCCTTCAATAAAGTACTTGTAACAATGAAAAAAATACATAATCCATACTAATATTATAAATGCGAAAGTAACTCTGTCTGTCTGTCTGTTACTCAATCACGCCTTAACTACTGAACCAATTTGCATGAAATTTGGTATAGAGATATTTTGATACCCGAGAAAGGACCATAGGACAGGTTTTATCCTGGAAATCCTACGGGAACGGGTTTTTCTTTGAAAACGCGGGCGAAGCCGCAGGCGGAAAGCTAGTACCAAATAAACAGTTAATGCACACGTTGAATATAATGCTTGCACAACATACGATGTTTCGCTATATCAACCTATAACGATTTTCAAACGATTAAAATGTTTGCAAACGTTGCGTTACGAAATATTCCACTGACAATAAATGAATAAATATCCTTATCTCAGTAATGCGTACATAAGTAATTTGTATAGCTACGCGCGCTTGCAATAAATATCACGAGGCGTACGTTTGTTCAGCTAAATTGGACGTTGTACGCTTCTTGTGAAAAGCCTTCATAATTCGGATGATTTAGGTTCATATTTTGTTTTTTTTGGTGTTATTAAAATGCAGAAGTCGACAGGAATATAACCGAATTTTAAAGTAATACGTTAAACGGTATGCTTTTTATGGTATGTGTTATTTGATTTCATGTTAAAATGAGGCATATTGGATATTTGCTATTATTTTAATCATCACTAAAAGCTTTCGCTTTTCAAAAAGACGTTTTTACAATGTTTATTATCATTATTTCATCACGAAAGCTACATTTTGAAATCGCTAATGCTACGTTTACCTTTTTATAGCGTAATCTGATTATACGCAATTTTGCACGATCTGTCGATGTGTAAGTTCAAAGAATGAGCTTATCAACACATTATACGTTGCGTTTATTTACCATTTTCTTTTTTATAGAATAGCAGATGAATTTGTCTGATTACATGATTGTTGCTACGAACGAGGAAACAGAAACTACTTTTTTTACTAGGGTTTCAGTTGATAAATTTCAAATTCAAATGATTAATTTGCAAATCTGATTACAAAGATTTCCAAATTATATGATTGATTTTTTATTTGATTTAGATTTTACATTTTTTCCAGCAATAATAATATTGTCATTATTGTGTGAATAAAGTTGCAAATATGATACAAATATTCCGTATGAGAAAAGACGAAGTTACGTGAATCAACCTGTGTTACAATAAAACTTCCATTTATTCTTGTAAGTCCGAACTCCGATCGTCTTGTGCACAATGACAATGATATGAAAATCTTCGTTTTTTGTTCGGTTCTCATTCCACAAGGTCACAAACCAGTTTCCATGGTATTTGAACCGACCTCACCACTTTTTATTTTATCGTAGCTAGAAATTAACATAATATGAAAAATAGGTAGGTGTACACGTGAGCTTTTTTTAAGATAAAGCGTTCTATCGTTTATAGAATACATAAAGAAGTTAGTTTTGATTGAGGAAAGTTGAAGTATTAGGTATATTTTATGAAGTCACAGTTTATCGTTTATGTTTCCTCAATGTTTAATTAGATATGATACAAAATTGGGTCTTCAAGTTTTGGAATTTCCAATCCTATTATTTCAGTTCTTTTCTAGTAATCAATATTTAAAACGATGACACGACATGACACGAGTACATCGGGTTATCTACGCCTCGAATTCAATAGAAATTCTTATTTGATTATAGTACCTACCTACAATATTTTGTCCGCTGTCCAAACATTTCTCATGTACAATCTAAGTATCGTTAGCTTAATGACCATATATCAGGGTCCAGTTTGTAACTATTTAATAAATATCTTACCTCCCCAAATTCTAAACATTGTTAGCGTCATTCTTGCGTCCAACGCTGACCTGTGTCAACTTGTCGTGTTTTTCGACGAGGGTACGAATGTGGGTATTTGCTATTTTCGCCTGATATTGTGTCCAACAAACTGACAGTTATGATATCCGTCGATGTTGTATGAAATGGTTTGATATCAGACGTGGGATGACGTGATGTGATTGAATGCGTGATATCGCGAAGTTTGGATGTTGGATTTGTTGGACTAATTATGTTGTAAAGAATAGGGGTGTTATGTTGTTGGTTGTTAGTTATTAGTTGTGAAGTAATGTTGGGAAGTGTGCTGTAGTGTGGTTATTGATTGTTGTTGGCTCTGTGTTTGTTTTAATTAGTCAGGTACTTGGTAACTCATTCATTATTATACGCGTAAGATTGGATCGCAGGAATAACTCATTGATATGGTAGATGTATCGTTATTGTTATGTTGCATCGTTTTTCCTGATTTCAACAGGTTTCATTTATACAAGATATTTTGAAATTGTTTTTAGTCAGGGACAGATTTATAGTGAGGTGAAATGGATGTCTGTTTTCTTAGTTTCTTTAAACATTGAACTGAAAAATTATGCTTTATTCTAAAGTATCAGCTTGATCCTTCAGTATTATACAAGACATTCTATTTAAATCTATGGAGATTGCCTGTCAGTTCTTTTCGTATAAAAAAGAGATGTAAGCGCTTGAAATTTCTCTTTGCAATATAAATGGTATTGTAAATCTAATTACGAAATAATCTTTTGTCGTCTTTGTGACACAGGAGGCGTCTTTTGTCTGTCTGTTGTATCTATAATTTGTTAAGACATAGCTTTTAGTAAAGGACATTAAAGTTGATTGATCTCAAACGCATTGGTTCAGTAGTATTTGCGTGAAAAAGTGACAAACAACATACACATACATCCACCCTCACAAACTTTTGCGTCTATAATAATACTAGCTTACCGCCCGCGGCTTCGCCCGCTTTCTCTAAAACGATTTGAGATTTAAACTATCCTATCTCTCAAGTTGGATCGAACTGCACATGGTGTGCGAATTTTATTATAATCGGTTAAAGTGGTTTAGGAGTCCATTGAGGACAAACATTGTGATACGAGATTTATATACAGGGTGTAATCGTTAAGTGTACACAGGCGATTTTTCCGTAAGTATTACAGATAACAAAAAACTTTAAACTGATATCGAAAGTAAATGGAAAATGACTGGAAAATATCCGGAAAATGCGACATTTTCCAGGCATTTTCCGAGCATTTTCCACGCTTCTCCCGGACATTTTCACACATTTTCCGGATATTTTCCGGACATTTTCACGCATTTTCCGGACATTTTCACGCATTTTCCGGATATTTTCCGGACATTTTCACGCATTTCCGGATATTTTCCGGACATTTTCACGCATTTTCCGGACATTTTCACGCATTTTCCGGATATTTTCACGCATTTTCCGGATATTTTCCGGACATTTCCACGCATTTTCCTGACATTTTCACGCATTTTCCGGATATTTTCCAGGCCTTTTCCGGGAATTTCCCAGGCATAATCCGGGGATTTTCCGAGCATTTTCCACGCTTCTCCCGGACATTTTCACGCATTTTCCGGATATTTTCCGGACATTTTCACGCATTTAATATCCGGAAAATACGTAAAAATGTCCGGAAAAACGTGGAAAATGTCACTTCAAATTTGCGAAGTAATTAAAGCAGAATACCAAAAAAAGAAAAAGAAAGCTAAAATTTTTCATACTAAATGTATATGGGATATTCATATTTCATACTTAATGTATGGGAGGGTTTAAAGATATTTTTTTTGATATTTCTCGATTTATTTTTAAAAAATTTATTACGGCCATTTTACTCATTAGGTTAAGCACTTTCGATATCGGTTTAAAGTTTTTTGTTATCTGTAATACTTACGGAAAAATCGCCTGTGCACACTTAACGATTACACCCTGTATATTAAGATAATAAAGTAGGATAGTACTGTGTGTTATATGTTGTCTTATGTTGATATATGATGTCATTATATTAATGATTGTTCAGCACATAGTGTGCTTCTTTGTTTAATGTATGTTGTATGATTATAAGATAACTATTTGAGTAATGCATTGTTTCGAATAATACTAGTGATTAACTATGGGTTTACACTTTACTTGTACAGTAATGTAAGAATGTTATTTGTAGGTATGGAAAAGTTTTTTTAAGGATTTGTCGTGTATTGAGAATAATCGTCATAAGTCAAGTATCAATTAATGGTAGTTTTAGGTTGAGTGTACTTTTATCATATATGTAATAGACTATTTGGAAAATAATAAAAGCATTTATCTTACATAATACTAGCGGTCCGCCCCGGCTTCGCCCGTGGTACATATGAAAAATAGATGTTGGCCGATTCTCAGACTTACCCGATATGCACAGAAAATTTCATGAGAATCGGTCCACCCGTTTCGGAGGAGTATGCAGACTAACATCACAATGTTAGTCTGCATACTCCTCCGAAACACACGAGACGTGAGACGTGTCACAACACGAGAATTTTATATATAAGTAGTATGAAAAATAGATGTTGGCCGATTCTCAGACTTACCCGATATGCACAGAAAATTTCATGAGAATCGGTCCACCTGTTTCGGAGGAGTATGCAGACTAACATTGTGACACGAGAATTTTATATATAAGATTTAATTAACGAAAACTATACAAAGTTATGAGAGTATCCAATTTTATAGTCATAATAATTACAAAGCAGACTTCAGCGTTTTCAAAGCAAATTACATATTTTCTCGTAAACATGTTGTTAGGCATTTTAATTAGCGTTTCAGTATTTTAGTCTATCAAAATTTGTCTGAAATTACATATTCACACAAAGGACGCGTTATCTTTTAAATTTAGGCGTTATTTCGTTTAACATGTACGTACGTAAGGGCTGGTTTTGCTTGTATATTATTTATTAAATATCAAGTAATATTATAAGAAATACTGTGAACCGTGATAGGGGAATTTCAACCGAGAGCGCGTCGAATTAAATTGCAAATATGTATTTCGATACAAAATGCTTGCTGGAGAACATTCAGTTTTATGTTATGAACGTAATCATTAATTTATTAAAAAAAAAACTTAAATTTAGTATAAAAAATACTAAGGTACAAGGTTAAGGTGACGTGATAGTTTTCTTACTACATATAATCAAATATTTTAAGATATTTGAAGACTAAAACTATCTGGGTACCTATTTCCACATCAAGAATTATTATGTACATTGTTCAATATTGATCTCGAACATTCCATTCATTCTCATGGAAAATTTACTATAACCATACCATAGCATTCGAAGTGCAGGCCAGTGATGTAATACAAGCATATAACCATAACTTGGGCGTGTAACCGTTTCGGTACATTCCGAGACGGGTGGAATCGTTCAAATATTTACGATTAGGGTACTCCTTGGTTATAAACTAGAAGTGCTCGTAAAGTATGGCTACGGTGGTGCTAGCGGACCTTATTTATAGCTCAGCCCAGTTGTGGGTTGCAGGTTTTATGTACGAGATATGATCGTTGAGGTATGATCGATTCGTGTTAGTGAATTGCCTTATAAAAAATGAGGGTAGGAAATATTTGATACGGTACAGGTTGATGTGGGTAGATTAGATGCTTGAGAGGTTCTGGATTGATTACGGATGGTAAATAATGATCTCTGTCTAATAGGATATCAAAGGTGGATTACCTGATTAGTAATTCGACCCATAAAGGTAGCCAAAACATGTGAAATATCGACCACAAGGAGGCTATTTTTATAAACTGGAATTTTCAATTGGACAATGTAACTCATATTATATCATTTAAATGTCCATTATCGAGATGTATTTGTTCATCATAAGCTATATACATTTGAGGCTCGCTCAACTCAGCCTATTTACCTTACTTACACATAAAAAAATCGGTAAAAATAACCTCGCACGTATTCCCCCCTGCACTCAATGCCACTTCACAATTCACAATACGTGCCGTTTATTTAATTAAGAGCACCGAAATAAAACCTTCCCCGTGCTCCCGTGAATGTGGACCTTCAGCCGGACGCATAAATTCATATTTAGCGGGCCCGCTTCGTCCGGCCCGTCGTGTGACGTCACGATTCCAATGACCGTTGTTAAAAATGGCACTAATTTTTAAATTGTCAACGGACTCCGGAGCATCGAAGGATGGTGTGTTGGGGTTCCTTGATAATGGTTGATATTGGATTATAAAATTAAAAATACATTCTAGGTGGTAATATTTTATACTGGGTTGGAAGAAATGATATTTGTTCGTTTATATCTTGCCACCCTATGTGTATTATTTAGGAAATGAATAAAAACTTACGACCAGGTTATTTCTAAAAGTTTCATTTAAAAATAATCATAATTCCGATTTTAAAGATGTGATTAGAATAGAATAGAATAGAATAGAATAAGAATTTATTCGCAGTAAAAATCAAACACATAAACAAAAAAAATACCCAAGAAAAATAACAGTTTACTACGAAAAGGCTATGGACTCAGCATATGGTGGAAGCAATGACTAAAAGGCCAGTGCTTTCACCGCTGTTTTTCAGCCATAGCCTGTTGTAGCCACAAATGTCACACGAGTTGATACAACAAAAATTTTGTTATTAAAATAAAAGTAGGTATACAAACTAACAGCATTTCTTACAAAACAAACATGCAATACATTAGGAAAACAGGTAAAACAATAAAAAATAAACAACAAAAAAATGGAAAATGAAAGGAATGCAGGATAATGTTTTATTCCGTTTCTACCGGTGGGATACATCGATACATCTTATATTAATAATAATTAATCAACCACACAATTATATCTAATAGCCAGTTCATTCATACCCGGGTGAAATAATTACTATTGAAGTATTTAAATATGTAAAAACACAGTATAAAAAAAATATATATATATATATTATAAAAATTACCCATTCATCAACTAATTCACTGGGCACTGCTCTTTTTGTTTTATTAATAAATAGCTTTTTAGTTTAGCTTTGAATGTAACAAGACACCTTGATTCGCGTATAGGAGGAGGCAGGTCGTTCCAGCATTTACTAGCCCGATATTTAAAACTACCTCTAAATGCAGCTGTTTTATACTTAGGTATTCGAAAAACACAAGAGAAAGGCCTTGATTTGCATAGCTTTTGGCTTCGTGACCAAGTTAATTTCTCATAGAGGTAAGGCGGTGAATGGTTATTGACAACACCATGCAAAAGACTACAAAGATGGAGCTGTCTACATGCTGACATCTTTAGTATTCCTGCTTTATTTAAGAAAGGCGTAACATGCGTGCGAGGTGGGATCTGGAAACAGTAGCGCGCACAGGCATTCTGAATCCTTTGAATGAGACGCTTACTTCTTGCCAGACAACAGCCATCATAAACAACATCGCAGTAATTAAGCTTTGATAGCACGAGTGAGTTACAAAGCTGAATACGCAACGGCTCGTTTATGTAATTTCTGATCTTATATATAATTTTTAGACGGTAGAAACAGTTACGTGCTACTTCAGCTATGTGGTCTTCAAAGTTTAGTGACGAGTCCATTAGTAAGCCGAGGTTTCTTGCTATCTGAACTTGCTCTAATTGTTCACCATTAACTTCAACCTTAAGACTCATTTCATTTATCCTATCTACCTGCTTTGGAGAACCAAGAACTAAGAATTTAGATTTAGATGGATTGAGAACAAGTTTATTTCTTTTCGACCAATCGCTTATATTAATAAGATCGTTGTTTAATTTGTCTACAACAGATAAAGAGGAAGATGGTGGAAAGCTTACATATAATTGTAAGTCATCTGCGTATATGTGATACGAACTTTTACATAGATGAACATCTTGAAAAGACTGAAACGGCGACGACGACGACATTGATGATCATTTTACGTTATAAAAAGGTATCATAAATACTGCCTTTAGCACAGTATCTTGCTGCACTTTGAAGTGACAATAATCTTTTTATCCAGAAAACCACAAAACGAATACAAACTAAGACACAAATACGTTTTCAACATCACTTGGTGTTGGTTCGCACATAAGCAATCAACGTCTCCATTCACGGTGACGATATCGCATCTCGGAATAGCACTAGCTATTGTCAAACCATTTCCCCATTTAGATGTGCATTGTGACTTGTTGTATCATAATTGGTGCACTGTTGCTTGCTATACTATGTTTGTATGAAGTTTGAAGTCTGGTAGTTTTAACTAGGCAAGAAGGTTAGGTTATGTGATATCAATATACCAAACCATATTTCTAATGTCAATGATTGAAGCTTTAGCATGTGTGGTATGAAAAAGGTTCTGTATTTTAAGCGTGGATGATGATTTTAAAATTATTATTACACTAGCTTCCGCCCGCGACTCCGTCCGCGCGGATGTCGGTCTTCGCGTGGATGGTTTATTTCTCCATTTTGAGTAACTCTGACAATGACATCTTATAAATATCTATTGGACCCAAATACGGCTAGGCCTATAATAATACGCAACGTGTGTTCGCGGTTCTACAGAACAACGTCTATGGATAAAACTGAAAAATTAAGATTAATTTTTTTTTACGTATTTTTCCAGGATAAAAAGTATCCTATTTTACGCCCAGGATAATAAGGTATAATTATTCCAAGTTTCATCGAAATCGTACCGTTAGTTTTTACGTGATGCCTGAACATACAGACAGACAGACAGACAAAAATTTTTTTAATCACATATTTGGGTTTGGTATCGATCCAGTAACACCCCCTGCTATTTATTTTTTCAATATTTTCAATGTACAGAATTGACCCTTCTACAGATTTATTATACAGGGTGTCCCAAAAAGTAGTGATATACTGAAGCTGGGAGGTGACTTAGAGGGCTATCCGAATCACCCCCATGTGTGTTATGCGATTTTTCGTATTTTCGGAGTTATTACATTTTTTTCAATTTTTCATCTATCGCCGAGTACGATGAGATTTTTATTTATGGTGACGTGAATTATTGCGCTAGATGCTTGTTTTTTTTTGTGTGCTAAGCTGAAAGATAGGCCAATTCAGTATGGTAACATTTACTATCGTTAGATCTTCGAATGGAATAAAAAAAAGAATTAAATGCCAAGAAAGATAAAATTACCCAGTATGTTCATAACTTCAAGGGCCCATAAAAAAATAAAATCACATAAAAAAGGTTTTCCATTTGGCTTTTAAAAACTTGCTCTATCGATCAGGTAGCCACCATAAAAATTTCATTTTATTATTCTGAAGGCTTCAATCGAAAAATTGAAATCTAAATGTGGTAAGTGCAAAATTTTTATTAACATGATGATCATTAAAACCAATAAATAGGTGTTTAATTACCAGAATTTTTTTAAATAGCCCCGCTGTTGCTCAGTGCAAGTGCGACATCACCGTAAAAAGTTGTCTTTTAAATGTCTGAATGCTTTTTTATCATTTTTAATGGTTTCTTCTGCTACTATGAATTTCCGGGTTATTTTGTCCAAATTGGGGCATTCTCTCAAGTAGCCGAGGTCTTTTTAGTATCCCCATTGAAAAAAAATCAATGGGGTTTATTCGAGGGACCGTGGAGGCCAGGCTTTAAAGCAGGCGTCACCGGCGCATGCGCAGGCTGCAACGACCAATCCATCTTTCAGGGTATTTTTGCCCTTTAGCCTGGCCTCCACGGTCTCCGGACATAAACCCTATTGAATTTTTTCCGTGGGGATACTACAAAGACGAGAGACTGCCACAATTTGGACGAAATAACCCGGAAATTCATAGTAGCAGAAGAAACCATTAAAAATGATAAAAGAGCATTCAGACATTAAAAAGACAACTTTTTACGGTGATGTCGCACTTGCATTGAGCAACAGCGGGGCTATTTAAAAAAAAATCATTTTTAAACACCTATTTATTGGTTTTAATAATCATCATGTTAATAAAAATTTTGCACTTACCACATTTAGATTTCAATTTTTCGATTGAAGCCTTCAGAATAAGAAAATGAAATTTTTAGGGTAGCTACCTGATCGATAGAGCAAGTTTTTAAAAGCCAAATGGAAAACCTTTTTTATGTGATTTTATTTTTTTATGGGCCCTTGAAGTTATGAACATACTGGGTAATTTTATCTTTCTTGGCATTTAATTCTTTTTTTTATTCCATTCGAAGATCTAACGATAGTAAATGTTACCATACTGAATTGGCCTATCTTTCAGCTTAGCACACAAAAAAAAACAAGCATCTAGCGCAATAATTCACGTCACCATAAATAAAAATCTCATCGTACTCGGCGATAGATGAAAAATTGAAAAAAATGTAATAACTCCGAAAATACGAAAAATCGCATAACACACATGGGGGTGATTCGGATAGCCCTCTTGGTCCTCTACCTCCCAGCTTCCGTTCATCACTACTTTTTGGGACACCCTGTATGTATAGATATAATGTATGGTTTTATCTTTTAAACAAGCTTTGAGTAAGAACTAATAAATATTGAAGGCTACTAATGTAAGAAAATATGTGAAATACATTGCAGCTTTGTTTGCACGTGGGATACCAATGCCTTCTTGTATGTTTAGTGCACAGTCACTTTCGCGTCAATAATACATAGTATTATGGGTGTAGTGGGTATTCTATAATTGTATACTACAAAGGCTTAAAATATTTCATAGTTTATAGACTCAAGCGGAAATACGCTTCAAGGGCGCGCACACAGACACCAACTTTTTGCACATGACAAATCAATTTCATAATGACTAATTGGGCTAAACGTTTTATTTTGACGGGTTCGAAAGTTTCTATTTTTGCCGTTGCGTGGGTAAAGAGTGCTATTTTCGTGTGCAGAAATTACGTCAAATGTGTGTGTGTGTGTGTGCAGAAATTACGTCAAGTGTGTATGTGTGTGTGTTGCGTGATAAGATTGAACTAGATGATACCGCGGTATTACTCGTGGTAAGTCGGAATGGATATGGGTAAAATGGTAATTGGAAGTGTTTGATGGCTGTAGTGATAATCGATAGATAGGTAGTATTTGCAAATGGTGCCTTGCTATTGCATTCAGATATTGTTTTTAAATTAATGAAATTGCGTATTGTAAACATAGAATATTTAGGTTCATAAATGGCCCACCTGCTTACTCTGACATTTTGGGTAGTAAATATTTATTGGAAATATTACATGGCTAGTGTATAGATGTGGTATTTGCATATTATGAAGCCTTGCAAGTTGCTGTTGCTTTAAATAATAGTTATATCATTTAGTATATAATATTTAGTGCATAAATGGTCAATTTACGACCTAAGACGAAATGGATATTGCATATATGTATACCTATAGGTAATGGTAAATTGAAATGTATGTTGGCTGAAGTATAGCGATAGATGCTATTTACAAATGGTGCTACTGCAGGTAAATAATATTTGTTAAACGTGTAGGTATAGAACTGAGTATTATAAATACATATAGAATATTTAGGTTCACAAATGCCCATTCAAACAAATTGTTGATGGTTTTGAAATAAGTGTTTCATTCAGCATGAAGGTCAGAGTCGTTACTCCGCCTTCCTATTTCGTAAGTTATTGTTTGTTGTTGTTGTTGTATAGGGCAATAATGTAATGATTGGAATAATATATATAAAAAATATTTTTCGCATACAATACATACACGTTATCCATTTAAGAATATATGTAACGTTTTTAAGGTGCAATGATGCACTGCTTTGAGCATAGTCAAGTGATTGTCTTGAACACATTATGAAGTTTACATGAAATTTCAAATTACACAGGTTCCATGTGTAGGTAATAAGAATAATATATTGGTACCTAGAGTAATGTACCTATTTGTAACATTCCTCTAAGAGTGAATGACACGAAACAGCAATTAGATTGATCACAGATTAAACAGTAATTAGCTATGCCCACACAGCATTACAAAGTATCAAAGTATATGTCTCTACGCATTGCTATATTTCTGGCAGTCGATCATTCGCTAGTGTAGTAGTAGTGATGAAGGATCTCAAAGGTCGAATGAAAGCGAATTCATCTTATGTGACGTCACTGTGTTATTTGCGACTTGACCAAACTATTGTATATAATGGGGAGGTTTTTATTGGCATAGTGAATGAGAAAGCTGGAAGGAAATGAAATCGAAATTATGAATGTTTATAAATTGTTTTGTTAGTACAAACGTGCTTGCTGATATTTGCTTTTAGGCAGGTATTGAAAGTAAAATGATAAAAGTTATACACAAGCGAAAATGTATAACCGATGTGAAAACCCAGTGGGATAAAATTTGATGTTGATGGTTAAAGGGTTGATAAAATTCCCAAGAATTTTGCCATGATCGTTTCACTTTATAGCAAACAGTAGATAAAGGCCAGCTAACTATTTTTGTTTTAATTAAATTTATTAATAACTATTACATTATCAAATGTTATTCTGAACGATATATCAGTTTCTTATCCATTGTGTTATTTCTCAACACCTATTTAGGAATTAAAGGCAACCCAACGTTTCGAACAGAGCAGGCTCTTTTGTCTATTGTGGTATAATCGAAGAAGAAACATCAAAGCTCCCATCAACAATGGCATTCGCTTCAGCACATTCTCGTTATCAATACAGTTTTTGTGCGCGACAGACTTCACGCTCGAGTTGAGACCTCTGATTGGAGGCCGGCACTCGCTTTGTGAGTGACGATTGGTTGTTACTTTTACGATTACGATTTATGTTTTTGTGTCGCCTTTTTGTGGTAATTATTGCTCTGGTGCAGTGGGTTTCCGTGCGTGAAGTAGGTACTAGGATATTTAGAGGTCGACAAAAAATATAGTGTGATTTTGAGAAGGATTGTTGAAGTATTGGCCAATATTTTGGGGTATTATGGGCTTATTTTTAGGAACTATGAATATCAGATGTGTTGTATTCTGTTTTAGAGATATTTAGAGGTATAGAAGAATTGGACTTGAAAAAGACTTGCTATTGATTTCTGCGGAACTGAAAGAATTATTTTATTTTGGGCTTAGAATGGTGTGCAAGATAGAGTAGGAGATAGATGCAATTAGTGATTAATTAAACTTTTATTAAAAATTGCATTTCAATATCGAATTACAATCGGCGCGAGCGTGATTTTTCTATGTATTACAAAACAAAATAACGCAGTTCGCAGTTTAGAGCCAATTCGACACAAATGACAAACGGAGCGTAAAGTTTATAGGTATATGCTATAGGCATACTCAATAGCCTATGCCTATTTTTACTATATAATATTGTAAATACAAAGTATGTTTGTTTGTCTTTCACGTCGTAATGGAGCGATTAAATAATATGATTTTGCTGTCTGCATTCCCATGCAATGGGATGACTACGCGTGCGAAGCCGCGGGCGGAAAGCTGTCTATGTACCTACTGTGATTGTATACAGGTATTCTAAATGCTCATTTACACTGTGTACTGAAACGGAATTGGGCTCTTCAAGGGAATTAAGGGATCGCTCCGCAGTGCGTTGATTAAATTATTTGTACGTAAACAGAAAAAGGATAGGATGCTAATTTTGCGAAAATTTTATAACGTTTTTCCTCGCTTCAGGCGGTAACTCATTCGCTTGCTTGGGAAATTGTAAATGCTATTTAGCTTTATGATAGGGTTGATGTATTTTATTTATGACACAACCGCTTTTTTATTAATAATCCTTTGTGAAATAGAGCATGCTTGTACACAACGCATGTCGTGAGTCATTACTGGCAGTGTACATATATTATTGCATTTTGTTACGATATAATATAATGTTCAGTTTGGACTTTAGACCATAATACAACTAAATGAGGCATAGTACGTCACACGTGGTTTACCTTTTAGGTTCTACAACATGCCTATTTTAACATGAAACCACTGAATTGCTTCAGCTCAGTGGTGCGATCATTACGCCCCATATTCATGATAAACATATATTTACCATTTACAATCGTTCCAATATTGTAATAATTGAAATAATGTTATATATTGGTTGAGATGGTTGTTTAATAATCTCAATAGATGGCGTGGGGTGCCCTTTAGACACATAACACCGAAAGAGTAGAGAAATTCGATTGCATAGGCGGGATCGCGGAAGGGCTAGGCGAAAAACGCGAGTTTGAATCCTGCCTGGTGATCAATTTTTTCTATTCTTTAAAAAATTATCATGTTCTTTAGCAGCAAAATTGAATCAAAAATGTTACTAGCAACATGCAAGTGATGTCTGTTTGTGACGTATGTGGAAATTTTGTAGCCCGAGGAGCAGCAACATTCAAAATTTCGATTAATATTGTTGATCAACTGTTCTTAACATATACCATGAGTCCATGAATATGGTTCTTAGCAGTTTCAAAAAAAGCTTATAAGTCTACAATAAAACACGCTGTCAATTACCCAATTGTACTGTCAGTAAAACGTTCGTATATTATGTAGTGTATGTATGGTGATGAATGTTACGAAAAGTGATCATATTACAAGCGACCACTTTACCGCTCATTATTCAATTCCGTTTGCAAATTGTCCGAATTGTCGTGACATATCGTTCTTGGGAAGAATAAATGGGTATTTTTTGTACGATATCCCACGGTTGTATGAAGGGAATAATATAATTTATTTTAGGTATACCAACATACAATAGGAATGGTGTAAAAGCTTGATTGATCGAGTTGCTGTACACAGGTTGCTGTACACAGGTCTTTGATAGCAAATGTTTTAATCATTGTGCACTGTTTTACAGTATATTGTTACTTTATATTTGAAGGGCTTTAAATGTTTTGTTCATAACAACAAAAATATGATATTTAAAAATGATAGCGTCTGGCATCACGTGAAGTCTTCAAAACAATATTAATCTCAAAGTCTGCAATACAATTTACGACACAAAAGTAATAAAAACTAGAAGTGAAAGTTTATGTACCTTTTTTTATTGAATATAAATTGTATTGTTTATTATCTACATATTCATAAATGTTAGTTCTTTATTAAAGCTTCACGCGTCCTACGTACATTATTTGCTCGTAACTAAATCAGTATTTTATAGTAGGACGCGTGAGGGGTTAAGCTATAAAAATTAAATATTACAAAACGTGCTTGCTTACATCTTAATATGTATATATAAATCTCGTGTCACAATGTTTGTCCTCAATGGACTCCTTAACCACTTAACCGATTATAATAAAATTCGCACACCATGTGCAGTTCGATCCAACTTGAGAGATAGGATAGTATAAACATGTAGGTACCACGGGCGAAGCCGGGGCGGACCGCTAGTTTGTATTATATAGACAGGTAATTATAATAGCTCTCCGTACCTAAGCATAAGTTCCTAGGAAGTATTTTAACAATTGTGACGTCTAAAAATAAACTCATCAAGGCATTGTCGAGAGGCAATCATCGCTCAGTTTAGAGAATGAATAACGTCTATGACTTTGCACATTGTTATACCTACCTGTCTCTGTGTACTTACATGTTAGTCTATTTTATATATTAGTGAACTTAGCAGATCATTTTTAGCAGATCAAAAAAAAATTGAGTTCTTATCGCGTGCATTTGAATTCTACAGTTCCTGATACTTTTTAGAAATAGTTCTGGCGTTTTTACCTTAAAAAACGACATTTGAAAAAATTTATCTGCCAACTTCCCGTAGCAGATCATTTTTAGCAGATCAAAAAAAAATGTGAGTTCTTATCGCGTGCAGTTGAGTTCTACAGTTCTTGATACTTTTAAGAAATACTCGCGTAAAATGAAACACTAGAAAATTTATTTATGTCATATTTCATCACGCCGTAGCACCATGCCGTAGCAGCATGGCGTAGCATCATGCCGTAGCATCACGCCGTAGCATCACGCCGTAGTATCATGCCGTAGCATCATGCCGTAGCTTCATGCCGTAGCATCATGCCGTAGTATCATGCCGTAGCATCATGCCGAAGCATCACGCCGTAGCATTACGCCGTAGCATCACGCCGTAGCATCACGCCGTAGCATCATGCCGTAGCATCACGCCGTAGCATCATGCCGTAGAATCACATCGTAGCATCACACCGTAGCATCACAGCGTAGCATCACGCCGTAACACATGCCGTAGCATTACGCCGTAGCATCACGCCGTAGCATCACAGCGTAGCATCACGCCGTAGCATCACGTCGTAGCATCACGTCGTAGCATCACGTCGTAGCATCACGTCGTAGTTATCAATACAGTTTTTGTGCGCGACAGACTTCACGCTCGAGTTGAGACCTCTGATTGGAGGCCGGCACTCGCTTTGTGAGTGACGATTGGTTGTTACTTTTACGATTACGATTTATGTTTTTGTGTCGCCTTTTTGTGGTAATTATTGCTCTGGTGCAGTGGGTTTCCGTGCGTGAAGTAGGTACTAGGATATTTAGAGGTCGACAAAAAATATAGTGTGATTTTGAGAAGGATTGTTGAAGTATTGGCCAATATTTTGGGGTATTATGGGCTTATTTTTAGGAACTATGAATATCAGATGTGTTGTATTCTGTTTTAGAGATATTTAGAGGTATAGAAGAATTGGACTTGAAAAAGACTTGCTATTGATTTCTGCGGAACTGAAAGAATTATTTTATTTTGGGCTTAGAATGGTGTGCAAGATAGAGTAGGAGATAGATGCAATTAGTGATTAATTAAACTTTTATTAAAAATTGCATTTCAATATCGAATTACAATCGGCGCGAGCGTGATTTTTCTATGTATTACAAAACAAAATAACGCAGTTCGCAGTTTAGAGCCAATTCGACACAAATGACAAACGGAGCGTAAAGTTTATAGGTATATGCTATAGGCATACTCAATAGCCTATGCCTATTTTTACTATATAATATTGTAAATACAAAGTATGTTTGTTTGTCTTTCACGTCGTAATGGAGCGATTAAATAATATGATTTTGCTGTCTGCATTCCCATGCAATGGGATGACTACGCGTGCGAAGCCGCGGGCGGAAAGCTGTCTATGTACCTACTGTGATTGTATACAGGTATTCTAAATGCTCATTTACACTGTGTACTGAAACGGAATTGGGCTCTTCAAGGGAATTAAGGGATCGCTCCGCAGTGCGTTGATTAAATTATTTGTACGTAAACAGAAAAAGGATAGGATGCTAATTTTGCGAAAATTTTATAACGTTTTTCCTCGCTTCAGGCGGTAACTCATTCGCTTGCTTGGGAAATTGTAAATGCTATTTAGCTTTATGATAGGGTTGATGTATTTTATTTATGACACAACCGCTTTTTTATTAATAATCCTTTGTGAAATAGAGCATGCTTGTACACAACGCATGTCGTGAGTCATTACTGGCAGTGTACATATATTATTGCATTTTGTTACGATATAATATAATGTTCAGTTTGGACTTTAGACCATAATACAACTAAATGAGGCATAGTACGTCACACGTGGTTTACCTTTTAGGTTCTACAACATGCCTATTTTAACATGAAACCACTGAATTGCTTCAGCTCAGTGGTGCGATCATTACGCCCCATATTCATGATAAACATATATTTACCATTTACAATCGTTCCAATATTGTAATAATTGAAATAATGTTATATATTGGTTGAGATGGTTGTTTAATAATCTCAATAGATGGCGTGGGGTGCCCTTTAGACACATAACACCGAAAGAGTAGAGAAATTCGATTGCATAGGCGGGATCGCGGAAGGGCTAGGCGAAAAACGCGAGTTTGAATCCTGCCTGGTGATCAATTTTTTCTATTCTTTAAAAAATTATCATGTTCTTTAGCAGCAAAATTGAATCAAAAATGTTACTAGCAACATGCAAGTGATGTCTGTTTGTGACGTATGTGGAAATTTTGTAGCCCGAGGAGCAGCAACATTCAAAATTTCGATTAATATTGTTGATCAACTGTTCTTAACATATACCATGAGTCCATGAATATGGTTCTTAGCAGTTTCAAAAAAAGCTTATAAGTCTACAATAAAACACGCTGTCAATTACCCAATTGTACTGTCAGTAAAACGTTCGTATATTATGTAGTGTATGTATGGTGATGAATGTTACGAAAAGTGATCATATTACAAGCGACCACTTTACCGCTCATTATTCAATTCCGTTTGCAAATTGTCCGAATTGTCGTGACATATCGTTCTTGGGAAGAATAAATGGGTATTTTTTGTACGATATCCCACGGTTGTATGAAGGGAATAATATAATTTATTTTAGGTATACCAACATACAATAGGAATGGTGTAAAAGCTTGATTGATCGAGTTGCTGTACACAGGTTGCTGTACACAGGTCTTTGATAGCAAATGTTTTAATCATTGTGCACTGTTTTACAGTATATTGTTACTTTATATTTGAAGGGCTTTAAATGTTTTGTTCATAACAACAAAAATATGATATTTAAAAATGATAGCGTCTGGCATCACGTGAAGTCTTCAAAACAATATTAATCTCAAAGTCTGCAATACAATTTACGACACAAAAGTAATAAAAACTAGAAGTGAAAGTTTATGTACCTTTTTTTATTGAATATAAATTGTATTGTTTATTATCTACATATTCATAAATGTTAGTTCTTTATTAAAGCTTCACGCGTCCTACGTACATTATTTGCTCGTAACTAAATCAGTATTTTATAGTAGGACGCGTGAGGGGTTAAGCTATAAAAATTAAATATTACAAAACGTGCTTGCTTACATCTTAATATGTATATATAAATCTCGTGTCACAATGTTTGTCCTCAATGGACTCCTTAACCACTTAACCGATTATAATAAAATTCGCACACCATGTGCAGTTCGATCCAACTTGAGAGATAGGATAGTATAAACATGTAGGTACCACGGGCGAAGCCGGGGCGGACCGCTAGTTTGTATTATATAGACAGGTAATTATAATAGCTCTCCGTACCTAAGCATAAGTTCCTAGGAAGTATTTTAACAATTGTGACGTCTAAAAATAAACTCATCAAGGCATTGTCGAGAGGCAATCATCGCTCAGTTTAGAGAATGAATAACGTCTATGACTTTGCACATTGTTATACCTACCTGTCTCTGTGTACTTACATGTTAGTCTATTTTATATATTAGTGAACTTAGCAGATCATTTTTAGCAGATCAAAAAAAAATTGAGTTCTTATCGCGTGCATTTGAATTCTACAGTTCCTGATACTTTTTAGAAATAGTTCTGGCGTTTTTACCTTAAAAAACGACATTTGAAAAAATTTATCTGCCAACTTCCCGTAGCAGATCATTTTTAGCAGATCAAAAAAAAATGTGAGTTCTTATCGCGTGCAGTTGAGTTCTACAGTTCTTGATACTTTTAAGAAATACTCGCGTAAAATGAAACACTAGAAAATTTATTTATGTCATATTTCATCACGCCGTAGCACCATGCCGTAGCAGCATGGCGTAGCATCATGCCGTAGCATCACGCCGTAGCATCACGCCGTAGTATCATGCCGTAGCATCATGCCGTAGCTTCATGCCGTAGCATCATGCCGTAGTATCATGCCGTAGCATCATGCCGAAGCATCACGCCGTAGCATTACGCCGTAGCATCACGCCGTAGCATCACGCCGTAGCATCATGCCGTAGCATCACGCCGTAGCATCATGCCGTAGAATCACATCGTAGCATCACACCGTAGCATCACAGCGTAGCATCACGCCGTAACACATGCCGTAGCATTACGCCGTAGCATCACGCCGTAGCATCACAGCGTAGCATCACGCCGTAGCATCACGTCGTAGCATCACGTCGTAGCATCACGTCGTAGCATCACGTCGTAGCATTACGTCTTAGCATCACGTTAAGCCGGGTCCAGGTCGGGTTTTTTCAAATGTCGTTTGTTAAGGTAAAAACGCCAGAACTATTTCTAAAAAGTATCAGGAACTGTAGAACTCAACTGCACGCGATAAGAACTCACATTTTTTTTTGATCTGCTAAAAATGATCGGCTACGGGAAGTTGGCAGATCATTTTTTCAAATGTCGTTTTTTAAGGTAAAAACGCCAGAACTATTTCTAAAAAGTATCAGGAACTGTAGAACTCAACTGCACGCGATAAGAACTCACATTTTTTTTTGATCTGCTAAAAATGATCTGCTAAGTTCACTAACATCTATTTTATGTTGTGTGCTGAAATTTTGTATTCATTTAAACATTATAAAAAGCGAGTTTGTTTGGTTTAGGATACATAGTTTTGATACGGTAGTTTACGAGTCATTAATAAGAAATTTCGTAACTGTTTTGTATATTCTATAGGCAATGAATAGGAATTAGGAACGTACTGATATAGGTTTGAATTATTTATTGGAGAACGTATGTATTTGCTGGTTATATTCGATAGTAGAATCGCGTTTTATAATATGTAATTCTTTCTACACGATTTATATTTTACTTGTAGGGCAGAATTCATATGTTCACATGTTCGTCGTTTTCCTCATGTTCATTGAAAACATCCAAGGTTGGCTATTGTTTGTAAAAATAGCCCTTAATACAATGTTTCGATTATATGCTATGCATATAGGCATGTCATTGATATTATAGGGCTTGGCATACAGCCAGATTTTACGGTTTTCCTCTTATTTGTATTTAAATGAGCATGTATCGAAAGTATTTAGTTTTTCGATTTCAGATTGCATACCTTTTTTGAATTAAACCAAACTCCTTCGAAATTTACAGTGAACAGAAAATATACGAAAATGTTATTTTTCTCGATAATAAAAATTCCATCTCTACAGTTTCCTGCAGGTAGATCATTAAAATCCATTTTGAAGTACCTACCTACGTATCTAGATTGTGTTTTGTTTTTTTACAAACAATATTTCTCTACGCTTTTGTTTCAACGGGTACCTAGGTGTATTCTGTATGGCTAGAGGGCAGCAATTGAAGTGAAAATGATGTGTATTCAAGTGTATGTACCTATGTGTACAATGGAGGGTCTGCCACCCCGGGACGGACTAGTGTAGTCGGGCGAGTCGTAGATATTAATAGGTAAAGTAGTGAATGTAGGTGCGTTTGTAGGTGCGGGTGACGGGACAATACGAGAAAAACGTGTATGTAGATAAACTTATGTTGTATTGTATAAAAATTGAACTAATGGTCCGGTTTAAAAATAAATCTTTCCGTGTTTGATTGCCCATTTATCGAGGAAGGCTATAGGCTATACAGGGTGTAATCGTTAAGTGTGCACAAGCGATTATTCCGTAACTATTGCAGATATCAAAAAACTTTAAACTGATATCGAAAGTACTTAACCTAATGAGTAAAATGGCCATAATAAATGTTTAAAAATAAAACGAGAAATATCCAAAAATGTTACATTAAACGCTCCCATACATTTTATTTCCCATACATTTTGTATTCATAGCAGATTTTCGAAGTGACGTCCTCATTGTGCAATACAATGAGGAGCTCTATTTACATTTTCAAAATGAACTTTCCTTCAAATTTACGAAGTAATTTAAGCAGAAAACCAAAAAAAGAAAGAAAAAGTTAAAATCTTTCATATTAAATGTACATGGGATAGTCATATCTCATACTAAATGTATGGGAGGGTTTCAAGTTAATTTTTTAGATATTTCTCGTTATATTTAAAAAAAATTATTACGGCCATTTTAATCATAAGTTAAGTACTTTCGATATCAGTTTAAAGTTTTTTGATATTTGTAATAGTTACGGAATAATCGTCTGTGCACACTTAACGATTACACCCTGTATATACCAACAGGCAACAGGAGCGGAGCCACGCGGGTGAAACCGCGAAGCGCAGCTGGTTAGGTATATTAGGAATATAATATAATATATTATTATTTTCATGGATTTACAAGTCTGAAATTACGTAAAATTACACACAGGTACACGCCTGGCGCTTTCAACAAAGTTAAGTCCATTATATTTTAAATGTGAATTTTTAGCGTGAATTTTTTAACCAAAGTTATTTTGTCATTCCGCGAATATAATAATAATAATAATAATGGCGTAGGGATGTGACGACCCCATCGCCCCCGGTTGGCATATCTACAGTAGATATCCCAGCCGTGCAGTCAGTCACCCCGCAGGGCACCTTGTGGCGAGGTGTCGGGGAGTAGCGACCCCGCGGGAACCGAGCGCTCCCGGGGGAGGTCCCTGTCCTCACCTCTGGGCTGTCCCAGTGGCAGTTCGGAGTGAACAATGACGAGGTTCAGGATCCCCCACCTCTGGCTTGCCTTTGTTGGCCGTCCAGAGTGGAGCCGCCAGAGCTATATGCTCGGGGGTGGAAGTGTCTAATGGCGTAATAGCGGGGAAACCCGCTCCGGGCCCACGGGCCCGCGATGGTGAAACCGGTGCCGCACCTCTCTACACCCCTAGCCGCTCAGCTGATGTTGCCCCCTTGTTGCCATTTTCGGTAACCTTTTTGGGAGCCCATCGACCGAGCTGGCGAGTCACCGTCTGCCATCACTTTCAATTTTTAATATTGAAAAGGCAGACGTCCATAGTCCCCATAGACCCAACCTACCGATCCACTGAACACCTCCTTCCATAACCCAGATTTTTAATTCCCATATTTTACAATAGTCCTGCGTCGGCCGCGGACTGCCCAGGGCTGTATCTCTATAGTGCAGTCATGGGCAGGCTGCGGCTGGTGTCCCACAACACATTAAAATTCTCTAAAGGGCCTCTGCGTGTTGGACCTGTGTCCCCACGTAAGCCTCCCAAAGGACCGGGTACCTTCCTTCTGGTGGTACCCGTGTATTATGGAGAGAAACATAATAATAATAATAAGAGCATACATACAAGCGGACATAGGGACAGAGAAAGTGACTTTGTTTTATACTATGTAGTGATTCATTACATGAATGTAATTTATTTTATTTTTTTAATTTTGTTAATCGTATCAATCACCTATAAAATTTAAGATTAATTCATAATAATGCACAACCAAAGGATATTGCGCAAACATATTTGCATTATAATCAATAATTGCATATCCGATTTGTTTCGTATTGCCCAATAGAGCAGTTCGAAGGTCGTATCGAATTAATTTAATAGTATAAAGCTTATGACTTTGTTCGTTTTTTGTTTGAACGCACTGATATCAGGAATTACTGGACCGATTTAAAATACTATTCTTTCACCGTTGGATATGTACGTACGATTGTACGTGGTCCCTGATTACTACAGGGCCTATTGGCTACATAATATGTACCATAAGCAAAGCCAGGGCAGACAGCTAGTTGCCTTATAGGTAACAGGCAGATTTGAAGGTAGAATCGAATCAATACATATAATCATTCGCATGGGAAATGTGTTTTGCGTTTGAATCTTGATGTTATTGTTCCGTTCCCAGTATTTTGGTGTTTTGGTTATTCATCGAGATTTGGTATTGTTTATTGTATGTATGATGATATAATATGGGTTTGATTTGTTTTGGATACTGGTTGATTGCTCTGTCAAGATGGAAAAGTCAGGCGTAGATTATACGAAGAGTATCATTTGTGCGATACTTAAAATCATAGAAATCATGTAAGATACTGAATCACAAAATGTAGAAATCATAGACAAACATTTATTCACAAAAAAATTGCATTATCGAATATCGTCAATATTTTCAGTATTTATTAATTTCAATAAATCACCTATTAATGAGAAAATTCTAAATACATACGTGTAATTAAATGTTATATCAAATAGGTAGCTATTCCTCCCTGCTACCAATAAATAAACCTACATAAGTATATCAATAATAGCTAGATTGGTATATTAGACCTAGATAGGTACATGAATGAAACAAACTAGGTTCACACATATAGCTCTAGCCGTGATTCATTGCGATACCAGTTGTGGCCCTCCACTTTCACTCAATTTCACTGCACTCGATTGATGTTTATATTGTATGTTGGTTTGGTGGTTTGGTTTGGTGATGATTGCTGTAATGTAGATGAGGGTAATGGTGTGATGAGTGTGGTCGAGGTAGATGGTTGGATGTTTGTGTAGAAAAGTAATTTGTATATTGAGTTGTAGAAGTGAAATTTAACCAATATATTTGTGAAAACCGTTTTGTATTTATAAGTGTTGTAATACTTAAAAAGCAGCCTGCAGCAGCATTATTATGTCAACTAAATAATTAAACATGTACATGTACATAAATTTAAAATGATTGCATTATTTATTGATTCATAATCTATCGTCTATTCACCTCAGTGAATCCTATCAGTTGACATTATTAGAGATTAACAAGTTCATAAAGATTGATAAACGTAGGTATTGTTATCAGTAGGTAGTTTTAACTTCATGAAAACAATGAAATTATGTATGAATTTCAAATAGTTATTAGGTAGGTACCTACTCAGATACATAGAACTTATAGGCTACATTTTATCACCGTATAGTTACCGCCGTGGGCTTGAAATAGTAGCAGTAATTATTTCGGTACCAACATTAATTGGGTAAAAACCAACAAAACACCTCGCTAACATCTCACCACAACATTTACACCAATTTACACAAGCAATAGGTAATAGGAAAAAGCTCAACAATAGGCCAAGTGAAGGTATTATTGCGCGATGTGACTCATCAGCTGTGAATTGACCATTCGAACGGAACCAGTGCTTTGTTAAACGTTAGCTAACCGGTTGATTCATTTGCTACCGGTTATACGATAGTTTAAACGTTTAAATAAATTCTAGATTTGAGACTGATTTGTTTAATATACGGAGGACTTAGTTAAATAATATTATGTAGAGCTGTTCAAATGATGAGAAGGATTCGTTTAATTTTTTACTTAGGTACTTGGTTTATAGCTGTTTGGATATGTAGGTACCTAATACATAACCAACTTGTATCGATGTGTGTGGCAGATAATAAGTATGAGACAGACAATAGTGATAAACATAAAGAATAATGTTATGCTCTTTATCTCAGAGATACGTATGCAAAGGAAAATGAGTCAATTCCTTTAAACTGTTTAAAGGAATGAAGCATGTTTGAAACTTACTTACTTGAAATTGATTATTTAAATTATTAATCAAATGCAATTATTAAGGATCTTATACAGCTGTAGTTGTGGTATTCTATTTGCTTCAGATTTTTTTTATCAATGTTTTAATATAAGTACCTATCGTCCAATTAATTAAGTTGACTTTAATTGATAGGTAATTGACGTTGAATCGTTTACACACATATTGTGTAGTATAATATCGTGTCTGTAGTTTATGTAACTCGCTTGAACAGGTTTTGGGTGGCGTTGCGCACGCGCCGCGTTTATATACCTACTAAATTGTGAATTATCTCTGTGTCCAATGTGACCTGTATTTTTTTGATTTCCTGCTATTTATAAGTATTGATTTTGTTGTTTTTTTATGTAGAGATATAATATACGGGTATTTAGTTATAAATCTATGCAATGAAGGGTAATGTTAAGGGCTAAGCTTTGGAACTGAAACATTTATTTATTCAGTTAGACTTCTTCTAGAAGCACCTTTGAATCGTCATAACTCATAACATATTTTTTTTTATTTTACCATTATTTGATAAGGAAAGCAATGCTTATCTAGATGATTTCGCAAAGGTCTCCTGATGAATTAATGTTTATCACAAAATAACTCTTAAGAAATTGTTTTACTTTTAGGTTTTATGTTTTCTTTCGTACCTATCTTATGACTACATCTTGACGTAAAGCGGATAAATATTTGCCCGCTATAACCTCTATGTAAGTACGATGACTAGTGCAGTTATAAAAAAAAAACGTAAACATTCTTTATCCTTAAACCATTAGATTACTAATACCGGAAACAATCTATTAATATACATACGCGAATACATGGAAAATTAGAATGGAAATTTTTTGAGGTTTCCAGATATTGTGTGCAATATGTACTTACATTTGTATGTGTATCATTTGAATATATTTATTATAACTAAATACTTTTAATAATATATGTATTATTATTACCTAATAGACTGATGTCTATGAATTAAAATCATTAGGTTTCAGTAAATTTTTCCTACGCAAATATATGAATTAATAGGTATGTAGATTGTAGATACCTGATATAGACATATGTAATATAATAAAAATATAAATACTTCTTTTCTATTACTATTAACAACCTACGAACCTTCCTAACTATATAATATATTAGTATTTCTGTAAGCGTTAAATTTATTGAATACCAAGCGATATTTCCGCAAAGTATCAATGGAGGCGAGATAAAAGGGATTTTTGGAACAATTCGCCAAAAACAATATTAAGAACATTTTTGTCCCCTCGTTATTATGTAGGGACTAGGGAAATTCGTGTTATCGCGTTTTACAAAGGAAATACCGCGGGTCGCGCTCCAAAGAGGTATTCGTTTAAAATTCCTTCGACCCCGCCCCGCGTTTGTGATAAAATGAGGACGGATTGTTTTTTTAACAATATCAAGAGTAAAAAAATAACTTTAGGCGCAGCTCTACGTTATTTTTTACATAACTATAGGCTGTGTACTGTGTCGGTCGGCTATGGACGTAGTAATAGGTATAGGAACAGGTAATAGAAAATGCAGTAGAAAACAACAAACGCGCTCATTGCTCATTCCGTTCCTCTATTACGCAAATTACGCTTAACCATGCTCAAGTGATTAATTGCTAAGACGTCAATCCGTAAGTGCGGCATTATCGTTTCAATAAAGATGACTTCACCGAAACATTGACCTTTCGCGGTAAGTCGGATCGCCCACGACTCGACACGCATCCTCTCTTATCATTCATACATCATTGTGATTCTCTATTCTAATGTCGCTGCGAATGTGTTAGTGTGTCGACGACGCTCGCACCGAATGGACGTGCGCACCTCGATCTAGATAAATAACAATAAATAACAACCATCTTGCGACTATTCGTTATTGTTTTTGCCGTATCCGAGCGATGTTTTAATTTCTTTTTCCACAACCGGTCCGACTCGAATAAGCGTTTTCGTAACAACCAGGATTGCAGTGACACAAGTGAATGGAAATAAAAATGGGTGTATAAACTGTGAATAGCAAACTAAACAAGTACCAGGCGAGCAGGAATTTCGAAGAATTCGGGATGTACGAGGTATCGTGCGTCGCCGGGAACAAAGTAGACGCTGCGTACGCAGTCAAAAGCTTATCCAACGTGATACCGCAGGGCATGGGGCACACGGTGTCCGTGCAGCGTCACCATGCGCACTCCCAGTCGTACAAGCACAAACCCGAACCGCCGCCGGTCAGCAAACCGGACGCGATCAAATCTCACGTGATGAGATTGTTGAAGCGGTCGAAGAGCCACACGCCCGCTACCAGGGCGGCAGAGAATCAAGTCGATCCGCGTGCTTTCGATCGACGCACGGTATTCTCGAAGCCGGTAGCGGATGAGCAACGACGAAGGCGGAATTCGGCGGAGCGGAGACGCAGTGCTGACAAAAGAGTTATGGTCACAATTGTCGATGGTCTCCCAGTTGTTGTGACCGGCCAAAATCCGCAAACTCAGCACCCGCCGCCCGTGACACACCATAGACACTCGCACAGAGACAAGGTAAGGATTTACATGTAATTTCAAAGACAAACACGTACGTTATCTGCAGGGCTGTGTGTACGCGTGATACGCGATTGTATTCAGAATGTTTGTTTATCAAGCGAAGCGTGTTTCTTTGCGTAATTATTTCTTAGTAGCGATCCAGTGACGAGGTATAGAGTTGAAACTTGTAAGGATGTATCGTATTGCATTTTATGGTATGTACCAGTTAATGGTTGTAAAGTAAGGCGTATATCAAGAGTTAATTTAATGAATGTCGACATTTTGATGAAGGCCTATAACTGACTCTGTTATAAAATGAAACTGGATCGTGTTTGTAAACAATAACACTACTTGAGTGCAAAATAATGGAAGTTGTTCTTCTATTTTCAACTCGAGCAACAATACGGGTAAATACTAACTCTAAGTAGGATTCAATTTGATCTTTATCAAAAGACTCGAAGAGCTCGTCTAAAAATAAAATACGAGAAAGATTACATATCATTTCGTTTAGTTTATTTGCATTCGTGTTTCGTTGTCTTTAAAGTGAATCGTCAATGCTGGAACTATTTATCAGGTAAATTGAATATTTCAATGGCTCCCTGACACGACTTTAATTTTGATCTTAATACGTTACGTTTGAACCGGTATTGATGGTGTATTTATGGTGAATACGGTTCGAACTTGTTTGGTCTTTTTTTGTGTTTTCATTGTACCATACTGGTTTTGTTGTAACTTGTAAGGATAAACCTTACAAGTGCTAGTGGTTGTAATGTTTGGGATAGGAAATTTTATAGCAGTGGTGGTGTGATTATTGATTTTATATGGTTCTAGTTTAAACTAGATTATATAATGCAAATAAGTTCCGGTTCCGTTTTTATATATCTATGTATATATGTATAAAAGTCGGAACAAGAAAAGTTTCAGTTTTAATACGAGTGACGATAACTTGTAGAATAGTTATTTAAGGGCCGATTTTTCAATCCTTGGTTAAAACTTATTCGTCAAACTCAAACTCAAACTCAAACATTTATTTATTCAATTAGACTTCTTCCAGAAGCACTTTTGAATCGTCATTACATTCTTTAAATTTACCACCGATTCGGAAAGCAGTATCTATGGAGAAGAACCGGCAAGAAACTCCATAGTTGCTCTTTTAAAGTCATGTCCATATACAATATAATTTTACATTACATGTTACTTACATCTAACTACATAATATTATATATTATCATAATATGCCAAAGAACTGTCCTGTTATTCTTACGCGACAACCCTCCATGGATTTTCATCTTCCATATATTCCTTAATGCTGTAGTAGGCTCTCTGAACTAATACATTTTTTAAATAAGTTTTAAATTTAACACTACTAAACTCTTTAATACTATGAGGAATTCTATTGTAAAAACGTATACCTTGGCCCATAAATGAATTTTTAACTTTAGCTAACCTATAAAATGGCATTTCAATTTTATTTCTATTCCTTGTGCCATAACAGTGTCTATCTCCTACTTTTGTGTGTAAGTCCGCGTTTTTGTGTACATGTAAAACATTATTAAATATATACTGTGATGGTACAGTGAGGATACCAATATTCTTAAAGAGATCTCTTAGTGAGTCCCGAGCACGTAAATTATATATAGAGCGTATGGCTCTTTTCTGTAATATAAATATAGTTTCTATATCTGCAGCCCTGCCCCATAGTAGAATTCCATAGGACATAATGCTATGAAAGTAACTAAAATAAACCAATCTAGCCGTATCTTCATCGGTGAGATGCCTTATTCTTCGAACTGCATATGCAGCTGAGCTGAGCTTAGCAGCGGTGGTGGCAACATGGGTCCCCCATTGTAGCTTCTCATCTAGTGTCAAACCAAGAAAAACAGTAGACTCGACAAGGTATAATACCTCCCCGTTTAAAATGATATCCCTTTTGACCTTTTTTACATTTGGAAGGATAAACTCTACACAATTTGTTTTTTTTGCATTCAATAATAAATTATTAGCATTAAACCAATTAGATATGCGTAAAAGAGCAGAGTTTACTTCGTCAACATTTGTGTCATATCTATCCACATTAAATATTAATGAGGTATCATCTGCAAACAGTACTATTTCACACATATCCTGCAAATAATAAGGTAGGTCATTAATATACACTAAGAACAAAAACGGTCCTAAGATAGATCCCTGCGGAACACCAATGTTAATCGGCGCACCGCAAGATTTCTCTCCATTAACAACAACGGTCTGTACCCTGTTCTGAAGATATGAAGCTATGAGGTCCTGAGATAAACCTTTGATACCATAAAAATTTAGTTTCCGTAATAGAGTGGAATGTTCTACACAGTCGAAAGCCTTAGAAAGGTCGCAGAATATCCCCAAAGCATTCTTTGAATTTTCCCATGCTTTATATATATGTGACAAAAGAGCTATTCCAGCATCAGTGGTAGAGCGCCCCCTTGTAAAACCAAACTGTTTGGCGTGCAGTAAACCATTTGAAACAAAATGACTACATAATTGGTTTAAAATCAATTTCTCGAAGACTTTGCTCAAAGTTGGTAAAATAGAAATAGGCCTATAGTTATTACAGTCTTCTTGGTCACCGCTTTTGAATAAAGGAATAACTTTACTAAACTTTAATAAATCAGGGAATATACCGTCGAATAACGTATTAAACTACCATTTCAAAAATGTATTCTACTTGCCCGTATTTGACAGTTTACAGGTGACATTTTAATATATTCGTGTAATACTTTATTGGACATATAAATTTTAACCAAGGATTGAAAAATCGGCCCTTATTTAAATAAAATATACAGAAATAAGTTTACAAGCAATCCTACCAAGAAATTGCGATAGAATTGGGTATCAAATATGATATCAATAAAAACAACATTTTATCTGTTCAACTTGAAAGATTTAACTATACACAATACACATCTCAAAGTACTCAATCGTCACTCGGTTACGCGTAAATTTTTATCTCCATATCTAAATAAACGGTAATATTATACACACGTGATATCCATGTAATAAAAATAATATTAAAGAGCAGATGGTATATCGTTAAATTGTTGTTATCTCTATAAGATATATTTACACAAATATAAGCTAGTAAATAGTGTGAACTTTCTTCAAATATTGTACGTAATGTATTTGACTTTGTTTATAATTATTAATTACTGTCTTTAGCGCTTCGTTAAGTGCAGATTAGACATATTTAAATGAATCTGTAGTTAATTTATCAAGCGGAGTTTTTGTAATTTTGTTTGATTTAGTCGACTTGGTGTTTATTTCATAAACAAAAAGATAATGCTGTTTTATTCGTCTAGTAGGTAATATTTGTATCGTCAATTAGTAAATCTATTTGGAAGTTTTTAGTAAATCATTAGGTCTTGTGTTGTTCGTATTATAGCGATAGGCTTCTTAGTTCTTAGTGATACATATGTGGGGATGGTGTAAATAAAAACGCCAAATTAGCCCAATCAGTTTATTTCCCAGACACCGGTTAACAAAAATACATTTTAACAATCCTCCATTTCTTTTTAGTACCGAGCCACAAAGTCAACTTATCAAGTCATAGATAACCATCAATCTACAGATAACATATCCACAGAGTAAATAATAGAAAAACACAGACTAAAAATAAAGCTAATTATGAAATACATCTTAATATTTTTTCCTATTCCCACACATATATGAAGCTTATCTAACTAGGAATGGTGATATATCACATGTACATACTTCTTATTATAAAGGGACTACATATACTTATATTATGTTCAGTTTATGTGAGTTGGTATTTACGTAGTATTAAATCTGCCTTACATTACAACAAAATAACAATATATTAAAAATATCTACTAGTGTGATCGATTTTTAAGGTACTTAGCTACTTGTAGCAAAGTTGGTTCTGCGTTGTTTCATAAGCTTTTAGCGAAACTTTTGGTGCAAAAGTTTTGACTGGTGACATTGTGATGGGTGTTGGAAGCTGTCTATAGAAACTCCGCATACCTTCATATTTACACACCTATTATACAGGGTGTCCCACTGTTGGTATACTAAGTTCAAAGGAGGTTATAGTTTTGCATACGCTGAGTTCGTAAAAAATACTTATAAAATTCCGACGCATTTTTTTTTCGAATAGATGAATTCTTAAAACTCTATGTGAACACCCCTAACAAGCAACCCGCCCAACTTTGCCACCGGCACGTGAGCTATTGTTTAAGATTATGTTTTCATAGACAAAATGCTCACATTAGCGAAGCGATATATGTCGGCTGCGCCAAGCTAGAGAAGAAAACATGGATTTTCAGGAAAAATTTGGCAAAAAATTTTTAACGTAATTTTGTTGTTTTTGTATTTTTTACATGATCAGTGCATACAAGACTACAAGTCCCTTCGCGCTTAGTATACCAATAGTGGGACACCCTGTATATTTCAACGTTAAAATGCTTGGCTGGTAGGTATAATATGCGAATACTTTATTTTTGTTCCTTTCTTTACCTATATGTTCTCTCGTCCTGCACATGTAAAAATATGTTTATATCAGCCAATTTTAAACGGCATCAAAAAACGACATAACTAAAACGTATTAACCTCAATGTGTAATATATAAAATGGTGCACATTTCGACCGTTTGTTCACAAATTGCCGTCGAAAATTTTTGTACGAATCGAGCGCACGGAACGTTGGACGCAGGCAAGCGAAATTCGCTTTGGTCAAAAGTGATAGTGTGAATAATTGATTGGCGGTTAGGGTTGTCACTTTCGAGAAATTTATTATATTTGAAAGTAAAATTAATATGAAGTAGAACTACTGTTAATAGCAAAAGTAGTTACGAGTATCTATATTGTATCATCTGAGAAATGGTTTTTTAAAACGTTTTCTTATCTATATTTTTTTTGTAACTCTTAACATATAATTAAACGAGATTCGCTTGACTTTTGTTCTATTCATCGCTGAAGATATGCCTGAAATAAATGATAAAATAAGTACCCAACACAGCTTACAATAAATAATATAAAACAGCTCATCTTTAAAACATGTATCAGCGCATATACATACATTGTTGATTGTAGTAATCAAAGTAGGTAATACCCTTCAACTTAACTCACCATATTTAAATTAATAGCATAGCTGCCTACGGGATATTTAAATTATTCTCCCATCCGGCAGCCCTGGCGGCAATCGCCTATTAATTCAGATTATATTGAGGAAGCATTCAGCCAACATTTTCGTTTTCAATACAGCCTCTCTGTTAATTGCACTGATTTCAAGTGATTTATTAACTTTGTGAGTTAAAAATATTGGCGCGCCAATTTGATTTCGTTTGACGAAATTTTTGCGGCAGGTTTTTTTTTTATTGAGGATTTTTGTGGAGTGGTGTAAAGTTGAATGGTATATGGAAGTTTTATGGCATTTCGTTTATTTATATAATAGTAGGGTATACGATATATACATTGACAACTTCTGTTGTGAATTTTAAACTGAATATATGTGATCAATTGGAGGTTTTTGATTATACTGTCATATTTATCTTTAAAAACGAAGCCTCCAATTTAGATCTGAAGTGTGACAATTAAAATAACCTTATATTAATTGTTTAAATACTTATACCTACTATAAAAAGTGAAGTCCCGTGTCCCCGACCCCCGTAGTGGGGTAAAGGGCAGATGCATTATTCATACATCTGTTTCACTAATCGATTTTCTTTAGGGACAAGTAGGTGATCAGCTTTCTGTGTCCTGCCAGACAGAGACATTTTTTTTTCTTCGTCGTCACTTCGAACCCAGGACCCCTCGGTTCAACGCTCAAGTGCCAACCACTGTACCAAGGAGGCGGTCAAAATTTCAAATATACCTACTATAGATTTAGGTTATCATTGATTTCCACTAATATCCTCTTCAACTTATCGTCTAGGTATGTGTTGGTCGACTGGATATATCTAACGCGACACTACCGGTAACAGCTGTGCGGCTTGATGCATCACGACCACACTAAGATGGTTCATTGATAAGCTGAACCGTGGACTTGACAGAACCAAGGTCATATACCTAGTAGTTTTCAATCTGCGAGCGCACGGTTATAGAAAATGAACAGTAATTGTCATATAGGACACGTTTTTAATATGGTGAACTGTTGGAAATTTAGGAGTGATAAATTTAGTGATTCAAATGCGTATCAAATTCGAATTATATTTATTTGGAAGTATGTAGTACAAAGTATAGATTGATGACTACAATATTGCGTGGCTAGTACATTCTACCTATTGATTGGGATTGAATATCGTAGTAGTAATTTCAATGTCTAGTAGAGAAATTATTATTATCTACATCTTACCTGACCGCCTCCTTGGTACAGTGGTTGGCGCTTGAGCGTAGAACCGAGGGGTCCTGGATTCGATTCCCGGTGGAGACGAAGAAAAAAAAATGTCTCGGTCTGGCAGGACACAGAAGGCTGATCACCTACTTGTCCCTAAAGAAAATCGATCAGTGAAACAGATGTATGAATAATGCATCTACCCCTTACCCCACTACGGGGACACGGGACTTCACTTTTTTTTTACACATCTTACCTACTAGAAAGTTTAAGAAAGATTTATAAAAGTTGTTTCTTCATGAAATTTTGATACGATATAAAACTCACATTAAAAGATAATTTTTACCTACTATTCCCTATTTGTCGACTACAATGTGCTACAGTGAAGCGTGGCAGTATAAACAACATCATTGTTTATTAAAGAGTTCGGAAGTAAAAGAGTTACATGGCTATAATCTATTATTAAAGAAAAGTTAAGATCAATAGATTCGATCGTTCAGATCACAGGGTGCGGTTAACAAACGATGCCGAGGAGGAGGGGGGATTCACGGAATGCCTTTGTTGAGTTTGAGTACGACTTGTTGAGTTGGTACCTACGGAGAAATGCTAGCAGCGAGTTTTTTCTTAGAAAAATAAATGTTAAAAGGAAGCTAATTGCTAATAGATATTATAATTTATCACGACGGTCTGCCCGTGATCATTATAAAAAGTTTATTTCGAAATGTTTTGATTATACTCGTGTAAAGAAGAGCAAGTACTTAAATACTTAAATGCTTTTACTAAAATAATTATTTATAATTCGTTGTTAATCGAAACAAACTATTTTACATGTGAGAATAATGAGCACGAAAACGAAGATTAGGTGCAAACATTTGTTACATAAAAATAACGTAATCGAAAGTTGGAAGCCACATTTCAATCGGCCATGCACCACTATGCCCTAATTAATGCTAACATCCAGAATAGGTAACAGGAAACGTCTAAATATAACACGACACGTGCCGAAACGTATCGGTGCAAGGAACTGGGATGTTTGTTTGTTGAAACTCTTAACTTTGTGTGTGGTTTAGAGTTTAGACTTTAGAGCATTATCTGGGTATGTAAGTGGGCCGCGCGGTTTCACCCGCAGACGGCAGACGTACCCGCGGGGAATATGAAGTATGGCTATAGCTCATGTGTTTTCTGATCTACAATTTATATATTACTAGCTTTCCGCCCGCGGCTTCGCCCGCTTTGTCTAAAACATAGTAAATTATATACTAAAACCTTCCGCTTGAATCACTCTATCTATTATAAAAAAAACCGCATCAAAATCCGTTGCGTAGTTTTAAAAATTTAAGCATACATAGGGACAGAGAAAGCGACTTTGTTTTATACTATGTACTATGTAGTGACTTACTGTGAGTCCAGTAGTTTTTCTTGAGAGTGTTACAATAAATATCAATCCTCATAAACTTTTATTAGGAGGTAGGATTGTGTTCTTATTCCTAATTATTAATGAACAAGACAAAATGATTCACGTTTTAATCATTTTCCTGATCTTATATTGACTGTATTTTTTTCATGCTGAGATGGTAAATAAGTTATCTCATAATAGTACGGTATTTCTATATATATACTAAAGAGTTGTTATCATTTTTTTACGTATTTTCCGCATTCACAAAAGTAATTATGCTACGCGATCATCGAAATAAATCACAGTTGCATAATCGAAGCGAAAATATAAATATACTCGACTTGATCCATTTTAGTTCGGTTTATATTTAGTCGACCGACTTGGTGTGTGTGTATGTGTGGGTGTTGAGGTGTGTATTGAATTATATATTAAAGACGATAGTGTGGGTAATGTTTTTATTGGTTTTCAATTATAGATTGTGTTTGGTATCGTTTTATGTAACACTCGGCGTTTTAATTTGTGCCTTTTTTGAATGTGTTAATTAGAAAATGGAGGTACCTACTCCTATATAGTCTGTTTACAAACGTTTGAGGTTTTTGCTTTGATTTATATTTGAAACAAAATAATTCTTGAAATATAATTGGGTTTAATAACTTAACTGTATCGTATCATCATAGAGTTTACACATTTTGAAATGAATATTTACAACGTGCCCAAACTTTAAAATTACTTATACTTTTATAGAAAATATTTTCGATTTGACTGTATTATGTATATTATGTATTATTATGTATATTACCTACACCATACCTACAGTAAAATCTATGTAACAATATTGGAAAAATCATCACGAGTTAAATTCAATAGAATTCAGTCAACAATTCTCGACTGTTGTGTTTTCATCATGTTTTCATCTGTTTTTGACGTTTATCTTAACTGTTAAAAATCCATTTTCATATCAGATGTTTTATAATATCTTATCGTATTGAGATGAAGATTGAAACCAAAAGATACCGGAAAAGTTACCATGATAAATTATGTTTTTTTTTTTACTATCTTCCGATTCTTTGCTGGCGTTTATATCATTATATAATCAATTCAATGTCTATTGTTAAGAAAACAATATTATAGAAATACATATATTACTCGATTCAAGTTTTACGCGCGTCCTAAATATAAGATGAATGAAAACAAATTTTTAAAGGCGGGTCGTGATAAAAGATTTCCTCTTATGGCAAATTTTATTTATTGTAGTATTTGAATATCGTCTGTTATACGAGAGATAAGATTAGCAATTTCACAATAATATATTAATACTAGCGGTCCGCCCCGGCTTCGCCCGTGGTACATATGAAAAATAGATGTTGGCCGATTCTCAGACTTACCCGATATGCACAGAAAATTTCATGAGAATCGGTCCACCCGTTTCGGAGGAGTATGCAGACTAACATTGTGACACGAGAATTTTATATATAAGATTACCCTTATTATATATAATATTATGTCGTTTAACAATAATTTTATTTTATGTTACGAATAAATTCAAAATATAAATAATAACACACATTCTTCCTTTTTATTTATTGACCTTCAAATAAAGTAAACGTCGAATTAATGGAACTTATTAAATACAGGTGGTAATAACAAATGGTAATACAGGTGTCGCCATCTAGCGGGCAATAGCGAAACAAATACATATAAGCAAATGAGCTTAGACTTTAGACTCTAAATTTTAGAGGATAGCCATGTATGATATTTCGGTTTTCTAGTTAAATTTGTTTGTGTTATAATACATGTACACGTAGAATGGGTAGTTTGTTAAGTAAAATATAAAATGATTCTAATAATACCTACCTTTTTTATTTTAATTTGAAAAATTATGTAAAACTTGCCATTTGATAAAAAAAAATATCTTCTTTCTTGTAATGAACTACAGATTCAAATAAAAATATTAATACTGTATCTGATTTTAGTTGAGTTACTGCCCGCTAGGTGTCACTGGCTGTATCTTCCAATGTACGTACAATATTTAACTACTTCTAATAAATACACATTCGATATTTGTGTTTAACTATTAACATATTTTTGTGATTATCTAGAATTTAGACGAAATAATTTTTCAGTACGCACAAGCGTACGTTAATTTTTAACGTTTTTTTTGTACGTAACATGATTTGTTATAAAATGTTGTGTTATGATATAAATATAATAACAAACATGATTTGTTATCTTGTGTATTTATTATTTACATATTACATAATGTTAAATAAATACTTCAACACTACAAAATACAATTAATCTGCGTTCAACGTGGTTCAACTCTTAGTTGTTTAACTTCAAAACTAGATGGCGCTGTATGTATAGGGAACGGTATTGAAAATATATATTTTATGTTTTTTTTTATTAGCTGCCATGCTACTACACTTCCAAAGAGGCCTTTTAGATAGTTTATAGATAGCAGTTATCTCTAAAATATACATCATAATATTATCAGCTCTTTAATTTTTTCAAGTTGTCATGGAAAAGTATATTTTTCCCCGGGAAGGCTCTTCCGATATAACTTCCCTCGTGCACTTGACAAGATAATTCAGGTATATTGACATTTTGTGAAGAATTATCTTGTTAGAACGATAACACTAGAATAAAACGTGTGTTTAATCTTGTGATGGTATTTTTTAATAAAAATAAATTAATTTCCGGCGATGTTATGACAGAGAAAGCGACTTTGTTTTATACTATGTAGTGAAGGTAAAAGTTGTTTAAATAAGTTTGATTTCTAATTCGTACAGAAAATTATTAACAATTAAATAAACATAATGGTCTAATAACGGACGAAATGAAACACGATTTATTCACGATGACCTTTTTCAAATGGCCACTCCTACATCTAAAAGGTTTTTTAAAATCATTACTTTTAATTCGTTTAATAACACACACGGATATATGACGCTTTTGTGTTAGTAAAAAAAATCCTTTATATGTATGTTCTCGTATTGTAGTGCCAAGTGCCTTAAGGCAATAAGGTATAATATATTTGGCAACTCTTAAACGTGTTTCGGGATCTAGTTTTTGCCGACTTCCATATACGAATCACCCACATCCAGGTATGGGTTCAATGACACTCATTATGTATTGTACGTTATACATATCGATTATAGGCTTTATCAATTACAGAATAAAGTACTTTTTGCTGTGGGTATGGATGAGATAATAGTTTAATTTTATGGCTATCTTTAGATCGTCATATTAAATTGTACAACGTGACTTAAATTGCAGTTTTTTACGACTTTATGGGGCACTTGTCGTATTTTTTAGAGTATTATTTGATTGATTCGTGTGTATTATTATAATGCCTGTTTCTATGTCTGCTTCTCTGTACTATTTTACATTACTATAGTATATATGTATAATGGTCTACATGCTGTCTTCACATCCTAAACATAGTTAAGTGAAATTGAGCTCTGGATTACTCCAAGTATCATCTATGTAATTATGGATCCAATTACAAATAGTTTTTGTAATATTCATCGAGTTATCGTGAACCTAATGATGTCTATTGTATTTTTTGTATCTGATCAATTTTTTAGTTCATTCCAAGTCTTATATTATATATTATATACTTTTATATTATATTATATTATATACTTTTATTATATTGTACGTAGGTATAATCAGTTGACTGTGCGAACGATTTCAAATGTAAACATAACAAAAACAAACAAACAGATTGATAAAAGCGAATGCATTGTCCAGATTGCGAGAGCAATTAGTGTTATCTGTACGTTTTGTTTTCTTATTGCACGCCTCATAAGCGAAGCGTTGAGGTGGGTACTACTGTCACTTCGCGCAAAACATCTGATTTTTCAAACTTAAAATGTCTTTATGTATCATACATTGCACTTGTAAGATAATACATACACACACATATTAAGAAAAAACACTATTTTTAACGTTCATGATATTTTTGATGTCATTTTTGTTATTTAAACTAGTTAAAAAACAGTTTAAAAAAGTTCTGTCTTGGACGTCCGTGTGTCTGTATGTGCGGATCCTTTTTCTTGTTAACACGATAGCGACCGAAATACTTTACTAATCGAGTCTTTTTTTTTCTCTTACGCTTGAGTATGCTCAGGAATAGAACCCTTTCATTTTTCAGGGTCTGATTCGATGTGGTTTAATTGTTATTAAATAAACAAAAATAATAATTAATAAATATTTATTAAAAAAAAATTATGAGGCGTGCACTTTTGGATTTTCCAATTTTGTGGTATACGTTCGTTTTATATTGGCGCCATTTTGTTTTCGTATGCCTTGTTTAGGTATACGGTTTTCGTTATTATACTATGCTATAGGTCGTACTTTTGGGATAAGTAAATTAGTAAGTAAGTATATTAGCATAAATTATGTTTTTGGTAATCTTATATTTTTCCAAGTATGTATCTACATAATTTAGTTTAACAATATAAGGAAAAAAGGTACTTATGTAGAGAAGGTTATCAAGTTGGGATTTACGATGTTTAATGTTAAATTTTATCGATATTGACGGAAAAGATTTGAGTTTCTCATATCACCATCATCATAATAAATTAATTGTATACCTAAACTAAAACTTTAGCTGGGAAACATGTGTTTTTGTCAAACGATATTTTTTTTCAAATAGATATAACAACTCATTAAAATATCTCTATTTCTCTACTATAATATCTCTCCTATATTAAATTAAATCTTATAAGAACACTGTACAAAGTCACGTGTTAACAGAGACCGGTGCCCGCGATTCGGTATAACATTACCTGCGCCTGCGTCGCTCGGTGACTCATCTGTGCAGCTCCATTGGCGAATACGACACGAGAATGTCGTGCAAGATTGTAAAACAATTTCTACAATTGTATTAATGTGGGTGTTCTAGCAATTATGATTCTAGTACCTACAGTTAGGAGCTTTTAGTGTAATTGTGTATCATATTAGGTTTATTGATTATACTGTAAAGATAAAGAAATAAAGAACAAAAGGCAGTTTCGTTAGTTATGGGTGGAATAAACGATATGTTATTATTTCCTTTCAAATATCTACTGAATAAACTTTTAAAATGTGGAAGGATAAATGTTTATTGTGTGTTGGATAAAGTAATTTCACTCACACGAATAAAAATAATTGATTCTTTAATTATATTAATTGTAACGATTTAATTACAACTATAATAATCGTTAATTAGGAGTAATTGTTTCAGCCTTGGAACGTTCACTGTGTGGCCTCTCTCAAATAATTTAGTTCAATTATGATGAAAATGTTGAAAAATAATAACGATGAAAAAGACACGTGGAAGTCAGTTATGAATTAGATACATATATTTTCATTGAAATAAAATTTATTGTTGAAGCGTCACGTTGATTCGCAATAAAATCTTGACTATCAATCGACATCGAGTGGGTTGAAGATTGACAACTGAGTTTTATTCGATTGTGAGAAATATGCATTATCAAGCTATGTATAGTAGACCGGGAGATACTGACACAAAATTTCGAGTCATTTGTAACAGGATGGCGGTTCTACAGGGGTCTTAGTACGCAATGACAAAAAGAAAAATCATGGTGTGAACGCTGGTACCGGTGGGTTAGTCGCGTGGGCGTTAGTCGAACTCGTCGGAAAAATAGCGAAAGTCAAACGATTTGTAACACAAAAATTTTAGAATTTACCGATAGCCCATAAAAAAGAAGTAGGCGGTAGTGTCATGCCATACTTTTCCGGTATGACTTACAGCCCGCCATACCGACGCGAATGTGTTGATTTAAAAAAAACAATTATTCAACCATTTGTACCAAGCTAACTTTTGCACAGGTAACCATCGTCGTGCAGCCATTTACGAAAATCGCCATGCCATACTTTTCGGACGATTCCAAATGGTCGCCATACCGCCGAAAATCTGCAAAATTTTTTTATTTCGCCTATCTTTTTGTACCAGTATTGCATTTGGCTTTTTGGAGAGTATTTGATAAAATGTGACCATTATTATATTTGCCATACTTCTAGTAGGGGGAAAAAGTGCTGTCATACTTGAAAAATAAATTTATTATTAATTTATATAAGTGAAGATTTCCAACACCTAGATCTTTGAAATTTTGTATTTATATTCGTTGATCCTCAAACTTACAGGAAAAATAAGTGCCATACTGTTACAAATCGTTTGACTTTCGCTATTTTCCGACGAGTTCGACTAACGCCCACGCGACTAAGCCGCCAGTACCAGCGTTCACACCATCATTTTTCTTTTTGTCATTGCGTACTAAGAACCCTGTAGAACCGCCATCCTGTTACAAATGACTCGAAATTTTGTGTCAGTATCTCCCGGTCTATAGGTAAAGTAACGGTGCATTGAATTTCTGTGAATAAGAAAAAATATTATCAAATTAGTCATTCAAGTAAGTACATTCTTACATCGTACTACTGAGAGCGTAAGTTTCTTAGGATAATAATCTATTGTATTTTTTTAGGAAAAAATTCTCTTTTAAAACGGCTGATCGTATTTTGATGTGAATTTGATATTTTAACCGGAATAAGCGTATAATTAGTTACCTATTCATTGTGTATAGGCTACATTTTTTATACCACGTGAAGTCATGAGCTAAATCTAAAAAAAATACAATTAATCTCGTGAGTTCTATTTTAATGGGAACACGCTTTATTCATGGTCACGTGATCCTACGCTCAACAACCTAACCTAGATGTGCACTAAGAAATGAGACCTGTTTTTGTTTTAGCTATAATAGCAAGTTTGAATCAGAGGTTGCTATCGTTTTTATCTTATTATTATTTTCTTAACAGTTTATGAATAATATTGATGTATTTTTAATCTCTTGTTTTTTATTGTAGTAGTGTTTTGATACTATTTATAAAACATATTTTATGATATAAATACGTTTACAAACAATTTTTTTACGTTGAAAACATACTAAAGAGTTGGACCGATTTTGATGATGTTTGTCTGTGTATTTGTGCATAACTTTTTACAATATTTTTTGCATCCGATATGTGACGTAGCAATACATTATGATTTTATTTCTGGTGTAATTTGAGTAAATGTTAATGTGTAAAAATAAATGAAGTTTATTTTCATTTTATAAATGCGGATTTAATTTTATAGATGCTGATAGTGTAAGAGTCTTTTGAAGATGTGTTGTAAACATAAGATTACACAAAATAAAACGACACCGCCAGTTATTATAGCTAATTTATAAAAACACTACGTATAGGTACAATGTTCCAGGTAGTAGCTGATAATTAAAATGCACAATCTATCGACGCAAAAACCGGCTCCATTGTAAATTATAATAAAACATGAGTCAATGGCGATGCTCTTAGTGGTGTAAACGGATCTAAAATGTATAGATTGATGTGAATATATAGTATCTAGTTTTTAGCTAGATTGTTTTTTGTATTGGGTAAACGAGATATATTGGTACATTGTAGGCTAGCCGGTGATTTATTTCTGATGAAATGTGAGCAAGAGAAGACGCTTATTATTTATTAGATAAGTAAAATGTGAAATTAGGTAATGGTAGGTATATCGAGGTATGATGCTTGGAGGAATTAGATGATAGATCTTTGTGGTAACTGACTTCATACGATGCACATATTCTAATTGTGTAAACTGAAGAAATGCTTTCATTCTTGGTTAACAAAAAATGTTTTCTGGACAAATATTTCAGGACAAAAAGGAAGTTAACTTTATATTGTATTTTATCTTCACATGAAGCAGGGTTCAACGATGTATCAGTCAAACCGTCAAAACAATCTTTTTTACCTTTTCACTCGTACGAACGTAGATACATTAATTTAATTCCAACACTCGTCAGGCGTAACGTGCGAATGTTCTCATACAGTGTATATATGTATAAACAATGCAATGGGACCCATCAGATACCATTTCCCTTCCTAAAACTGCATGAGAACACGAAATGTTTTCATGTTATAATTTAATGGTTAAATGAATAGAACGAAGTACCTATGGTAAGAAGAAATGCGCAATGTTATGATAACATTTTCTTGTTTAAAGGCGATATGTTACCTGTCTTATTTTAATAAAGTAAGGTAAGGTAACTTCTCTATTAATATACGAGAAATAAATGTAAAATTACATTAATGTAAAGTAATTTCTTCCAATTTAGTACGTCGTTAAAATATTTATTAACATCGCTTACACGATAATGACTATCGAAACCAACTTAACTGTTAATATATCGCTCTTCCTAGAGACCTACAATTTCGGCTTATCTTCACGTCATATGTGGACTTTTCTTTCGCGCCCCTCACCCCTTTCCCCCGAAGGCTGATAACCGGGTAGGCGCGGCGGCGCGGGCGCAACTACCTTCAGTCTCCCCACGGACGTGACGCGGAGCGCACGTCTCTCGTTAACGAGAATTTTTATTCCATCTCAAAAGTGTTTTGTTTCATAGTGAATGTGACCGCAGTTGCAAAGTGCAAAGGATTTCAGTTGTTCCAGTGATAAATATATAGTTTTCTGTGTATGTTCATTGTGTCGATACCGTTGCGTCTCGCTCCAGCGATTCGGTTAATAACTTAGATCTACAGTGACTGTGTAATAGCTTGACTAAGATTTAATACCGTGAAAAGGTCACTTACCTTGATCGTATGTAATTGAAGGGTATTATTGGTGACAGTTTCTGGTTTTGCTCTGGTATCCAGAGACACTACATCTGGGCATGTGTCTATACGATTGGCTATCAGTCTTTGTTTCAGGTTTTAGTAACGTTACTTGTTCAAAGTATTCAGTATGTTTTTAAACTCTTCATTTGATGAGAAATAGGTACATGTGTCGCAAAAGCAATGTTGGTACCTATCAAGAACAGTTATATTGACTCGCGAATTCAACTTGATCAATAGCGAATGAGTCATGTTCGATCATCTTGTCGAAGTATTGCGGCTATCGAGTTTTTTTCTATATAATTCATGCTTGAAAGATTTCGATTCGGTGCTCGTTGGAAGGTTTTGTTTCGGCCGAGTGAAACGGCAGCAATTGGACCTTGATATCCGGAGTTACAGTAACGAGCACAATGCCTGTTTGGCTGTTGGATTTAAATGTGCAATTTGTACCTACCTTGTAATGTTACCTACCTTAGGTAATATTGAGGTTTGAGGTAGATCGGTAAAGGTAATTTTAACTTTGGGAGTGTGGATTGCTTACCTTTGCAATGGATAGCATTGAACTTAGAAGTTGGAAACAAAGGCTAGCTCAATAGGACACATGACTTTGGTAACAAAATAAATTGGTAACAAATGGTATACCTATTACTAATGTTATTAACAATACTACATAAAGTAAAAAGTAAAACTGTCAGATTCAGCATTTAGTATAAACAAGATAAATCCAAGCGGATCGAGGTCACTATCCACCCTGCCCCTCGGGAAGAGCCTTCACAGTTGTATGGTTAAAGTGAAAATTCCCTCAACTTGCGCTCGCTGAATACGATCTGACCCAGATACCCGACTCGGACCGCGTCTCGACTCGCTGTCTGTCGGGGAAACTGGCTGTTATACTACCCCTTTATGTAGACAATCGTTCTGTACGTGCTTGATGTGCTGTCAGACACTTTTCTATTTGTTTGCACTATAGCAAAGGCTTAGCCTGAATTTTAGCGTGTCGAATGCAAACTTGCTTAAAATTTACAAGAAAGTGCTCTAGAAAATGAATGTTAGCATTGTGCGAGTTATTTGAATCATTCTCATTTCACCTGTTCACATATCTGCATTATCTACGTATGCACATGTATATAAATTTGTCCTATTTACCAAGCAAACATCACTTATTCTTTAAATGAAAGCGTTAAAGTTTACAATGGCGCGGACCTGATAATCACGTCTAAAAAAGTAACCACTTGTTTTCTTATCGTGCCGTTAAAGGATTTATCAGTCTTTGAAGCGATAACACCTGATAGTGATAGTGTGATAAGGTCCGTGTTTCATGGTGATGTCACTCTTTGGAAATTAACGTGAATTGATTTTAAGTTTCATATCTGTAACAACTTTAAAAAACGAGTCCAAATTCGTACCCTTGAAGCACTCCGGTTAAGTTGCGGAATATTGTTTAGACATTTACGGCACAAGTGATAAAATTAAATGAGTTTTTAAGCATTTGCCGACGATAAAATTTAAACGATGTTTTGTTAATGCTACAGCCAATACTATTCTCGATTTTATTATGCTTGCAGATGTTCGCCCAGTATTGTACTTAAAAGTAGAGAGATTAAAATATGGTCTCGAATAAGTCCTCGCTCTGAGGTCAAGTTGACCTTAACACCGATAAGCTGCACGATATTATACTATTTATCCGATTTATTGTGGCAACGTTCAGCTTTTTTGCAAAGTATAATTCTTTCAGGCTTTTCATGGGATCTCTTCGATCGAAGGAATGCACAGGAAATTTTAGACTTCTAGGAAGACACGGAAAGGTTATTAATTAGAATATTCTACGGAAAAAATGTAAATCAATGACTATTGGCTTGATTCGTTTGGAATTTAAAGATTTTCCGTCATTAAAAAATCTAGTATGCGTCTATAAAGTTTTATTACTACAATCAATCAGGCATTTCTATCAATAATGGATTGTCTATAGAATCTAGTTCCTCTGGTTTACACATGCTAGTGATAAATATTGAACATGTGTGATACAAACGTGATTTAATCGTCGACCTCGACTCTTGCACTTGATATTTTTTCGTCCATTCACTTAATTGGTCTCGGAAAATCTGTTTAGTGACGCTCGACTCTTGAGTCATGTTCGCCTCGTGACGATGTGATTCTTTGCGCACATTCTGTAACTGTTAAAACTGGTTTTAATGATGTGGAGGCAGATGTATACCTAATGTTTGGGGTACTAGAATTTAATTTTTAAAATTTTGTGTTGAAAGGTTTTTGAAATTATGGCGTACATGGAAATGGTAAAGAGATTATGATTGTGTGTTATAAAAAAATACATTAAACGAAGTTAAAATAGTAATATTCATAACTTCTGTTCACCATAGGACGTACATTATGCTTCTAAAGCCATAAACTTTGAAACTATGTACAATTTATTTGTGTCAATTTGCACACGAAATGTAATAGTCTAGTCGTCTTGGGCCGCCATGTCGACACGTATTTGCGAACGAGACTCGAATTCAAATCAAGTCCACAATAATTATATGCACGTTTAGTATGCTTTATTGTGGTGCTGTCGGAAACTTGTAGAATGCAATTGTATTGCCACTGAATGAATGGCATGGCATAGCGGTGTGCGTTGTTGGTCAGTTTGAATGGTCCAGGTCATTGGTATGGATTGAGGCTTGGGAGGTATGTTGGACTTTGATTTGTTTGAACTTGCCGAACTTGCCGAGTTGGGATTTTGATTGTCGGTGGGGTATTTTGAGCAAATTAATAATTGGCTTAGAAAAAGTTGAGTGATTGGAGTTTGATTTGGAATATTGGAATAAGTTCAATATTTCACGAATTATTTATAGTTTTTTCGCGGAGATTAGTCTCTGAAAACTGCTTTACTTGAATAGACAATCATTGCCTATGTTGTATTTCTAAGTTCTAAATTCCAATATTGTGAGTAATTATGAAATAATTTGATTACATATGGTAGAGCTTTATTACAGTGCCTTATACCATCCTGTATTGTGCAAGGCACATACCTCTTCATCATTTAAATTGAATACATTTTAACAAACGCCAGGATTAGAACAGTTAATGTCCATGAAAACGGATCCGTAGCCGCTTTGCGGGTGTTTATTGCTCTCTTATCGAAGTGCTTATCTGATAAGGATGTGGAGTGATATACGCTATGTTGTTTTTGCTTTGTGTTATATTGTGTGGAGCAGGTGTTTTAATTCTCTTGATATATAAGAAAGTAAGATCTTTGAAAGGTGGATCTGGAATCACTTCATCACTATTTAGCACTATGGTACTAGCTATATTTAACTTGGTCCAGAATTTTATATTGAATTTTATCAAGCTTTAGGGTCTGTTATTATATGAGCTACTATAAAAAGTAGCTGTAACAGAATAAGGCAATCCAATAAGAAAGTTTTGCGAAGTAACTCACAGCTGATCCTAACAATTTTATTGAATACTCAGAAGTGACAATGACCCGGCAAAGTTATAAAGTTGGTTATCGACGATCAAACGGCCTGAACATCTGTGACCTGCCCCCGTAGCATGATGTCTTAAAGCAGTATTATTTCCAGTATGGAAATATGACAGCGCTATATAGATCGTCTAGTATCACTTTCTCATTCTGGAAATAATAATACTATAAGACATCATGGTTATGTTCGTAATAAAAATCGATATCTAGACGATTAACACTTTCACCGATAATTCTGAAGTATCATGAAAGTTTTTATACAATACGTTCCGCTCTGTCGCAACACTGTAATGTTGTCCTGCTCTAACACGACCAATTTTCGATGTGTCAAAGCGAGATGGTAGATAGGATTATTTTCTGCTCGATAGTTCGTTTCTTAACGGAAGGAGGCTGCGTGGCGGAAAATTGGCTTGTCAGCTTTTTTATTTTGTCACTTTAGATGTGTATAGGAAAGTTTTTGGAATATTTTTCGTTATTTTATTTTATATGATTCATTTGCATGTACATATTGCCATAATCTTTTTTTTGAGTATGCAAATTAAGAAATAAGTCATTTCTGGACTTATTCATTCATCATTTTGATCAAAATTAACACGCGCACGCAACAACAAGCTTCTTTAACTACAATTTATTAAGGAAGGATCGTTTAAGTTTCTGCTTGAGTTTTCAAACTTCTATCATAGTATTTAAAAAATAATTCGTATTTATTATTTACATACATATATAACGCAAGACTGGTATATTTTTCGTTGGTCAACATTTTGGTAATACGATACGCCACTTCGTTGGAATGCGTTTTGCGGTTATCGACCATTTTATATTATTATATTATGTATAGATTATTAAAAAACCTATGATATACATTCGTTTCAGTTTACATTGCGGTTCTAGATATGCGCATTTGTATTATATTATCTGCATTTTTTATTTGGTTCTTGTGTTACTTGCCAAGTGTGGTTGGGAATACTTGTATTTGAATATAGTTTTGAAGTAGGTATATTGAATTAGATATTAACTAAATCTTGATAAATTATGTACTTAAATATTCCTCGAGAATTACGCTATCCACTGGTGAAAACAGAATCAAAATTGGTACAATAGTTTTTGAGTTTATCGCGATCATATAAACAGATGATTTTGTTGTAAAATATGTAGTTCTCTCTGTATTATTTGTCTATTATCCGAAGTATAAAATCAAACTTGAGAAAGTCATATACTGGCTTGTGTACGACATTATTTGGATTGATAATTCGTTAGCACTTTTACTAGGTTTAAGTTGGAACATGTTTTCCATTGACCAATGATAAGCGTGGAAAATGACGAGCGCACTTTTACCGACCATGGACTATGGAGTCGATTAGAAAGAAAGCTGTTGTTACTCAGCACTATAATCTATATCAATTTTCTAAGTAATTATTTTATGCAGGTTAAGGGTGCACTCACACACATCAGTCACCGTCACGGCACGTCACCGGACAGGATTAAAAAAAAATATGTATCAATAGTTCTAGTATGACTCTGTTCCCACACGACAGTCGCCGGCACGAAATCTATCAGTGACGTCCCCGGTCAGGCACGTCAAATAATCTTTCCATACATGTATCATACTTTTATCCCCACTCACCCGGTGCCGTCACGTCTCAGTTCAGTCAGCGTCGTGCTACCGTCAATTGCTACATGTTCTCTAGCGTGACACACGTCTAATCACTCACTAACCTGATGTATGTGTTCAATGATTCAGTCAAACCGGCGACGTGACTGACGGACAACATGACGGTGACTGGTGTTTGTGGATACGTACACAAACCGTCACCGATCAGTCATCGGTGACTTGACGGTGACTGATGTGTGTGAGTGCACCCTAATGGTTAAGTTTCTCATAGTATATACTGTATAGACGCCTACAAACAATGCTTTTGATGTTGTGATGTTGGGCTGTAGGCGTAACGGTATTGTGATTTGTGACCCGTAGTTGGATACATTTTAATTTGAAACGTAATTTTATGCATGTAATTAAAAGTTACGGTTTTAATTGTTGTATGTTGGAGGTTTTTATAGTAATGGATAAAATTGTAATTAAACACACGTATAAAACTTAAACTATGTTACGATATTGTATTCAATAAATAATTTGAGCATTAATGTGTTTTTGAGTTAAGATTTTGTGCATAACTGCATGCAGCTAACGTCTAGTCTGTTAAAGAATGATTTATAAAGTTATCAACACTTGAAACAACAACGAATTTGACAAAATTACAGTTTTTACTTATTTCTTTAATCGTATTAAATTAAATCTCAAGTATTCAACGAATGAAATACATTTCCTTATCTCGCGAAGCAACGGTAACAGATTGTAACGGTATATTTTCGGTCGAGATTAATTGTAAACGATTCGCGACTCTTGATGGACGGTAAATGGCGGGTTTTTTATACCCAAAAGAAATGGCAGACTCTTGAGTTGGACAATTATTTTAGTATTGTACGAGTTTTTGCGGAATTTCGCTGTGAAACTGTTGTACTAAATACGAGTGTAATTACTTTGGCCTGCGGTATATTTTCCATTATTTGTGAAGATCATTTTATTTATGAATTATCGACTAGTCTTATACAGGAACATTCTATATACAACAGCAATAAAACAAGAATAAATAATAATAAATATTTCAGGACAATTTTCACACACGACACGATCTGATCCCATACTAAGCTTTCGCTTGTGTTATGGAAACCAGATGGCTGATAATCATACATATATAATTTTAAATAAATACTTATATAGATATTATGTAACACCCAGACACAGAGCAAACATCTATGTTCATCACAAAAATATTTGCCCCGGGTGGGAATCGAACCCACGATCTCTGGCTTGGAAGGCAGGGCCACTACCAACCAAGCCAACCGGTCAGTCAGAATAAATTTGCTGTTATAATATGTAATTAACTAATCAATCATGTAAATGGACGCACATACATACATACATAAGAGCGGGGGCACACGATGCGTTGCGGCGGCGGTGCGGCGCCGGAGCGGTGTCGCTGCGTCGTCTTACATAGAAATATCTGTGGCATGTCACACGATGCGCTCCGGCGCCGCACCGGACTTGTAACCACCAAGACGAGGCGGGGAGGGGTGAATGCGGTGCGACGTCGGAGCGGCACCGCTCAGTTGTTTTGCGTCACAAGGAAGGACACGCTGTGCAACGCTGCTACGACGCCGCTGCGATATAAAAACGTTACGGCGCCGCACCGCTCGTGTGCCCACTGACACGGTGAAATCTTTGCGGTGCGGCGCCGCAACGCATCGTGTGCCCGCGCCCTAAGTGTTTTATATTATCATTACGACTCGCACACAATCTCAAGAACCAGTGGCCGTTACAAATAGTTTCTAATATCGATCTCGATTGCGTTTAACATTATTTTCATACCATATATAGTGAAGAATCTTTGAATATTATATAAGTAAATACGTGCATGTAATGGGTGAATAGTTTTATAATTGTTGGAAGAAGTGAGGGTAGTTAATATTAAATTTTTAACTTGGTAGTTATTGGTAACCTTTACAGTTTACGTTGTCATACTTGGATGGTTGTATGATAGGGATGTCGGGATATAGTTTTATTTATTACAACAGTTAAAAGCTAGAGAGCATTATTACAATGACAATCGAGTTTCTGAAAATTACGAATTGTATGTGCCTACTAAAGTAATACGAAAAGTTAGCGAATTTTTAACATATAGGTAAGGAATTGATGATAATTACTCAACATTTTTTTTCTTTTAATCCAGAAAAATTTTGGTATTATTTGTATTAAATATCAAATGTGATCAGTTATCGATCAGTAGTTTTTAAGAATTTAAGTAATTAATAAAAAAATTGTGACAGCCCTAGCATACATTGACACACGCGTTTATTGAATGTGCAGTTAGCGGCCGGTCGCAGCTTTCTATTTCGTTATGGTAATACTGGATCTCCTGCAGTTTCTAGTTTTTTTAACTAGCAATAATAGCCTGTCTGGATGTTTGTCTGGTGTGGATGCAGTCGTGGAAGTAAATAGGGCTGTGCTGAAAGTGAAATTTATATTTAAGAATACAGATACAGATTTTTTTTATATAGAGGTTATAATATTATTGCATATGTCCTTTCTCGGGTATCAAAATATCTCCATACCAAATTTCATGAAAATTGGTTCAGTAGTTTAGGCGTGATTGAGTAACAGACAGACAGACAGAGTTACTTTCGCATTTATAATATTAGTATGGATGGTATAAGGAAAAATCAAATCATGACAATGATTTACTTGCTGACCGTTAACAAGCTGCTAAAACAGAGTAAATATGTACGTTTGTATGTGAATGCGCACCTAATTGTGAAACAGGGTAAATAATTATGCCAAATATAAACTTGGCTGCAGGTTACTATATTAATAGCATGAAACCAATATATTGTAGAAAAATAGACTTTAGAAATACTCGTAATCTCTATTATATAAAAATGATACCAGTTTCGCGTTGTCACGGCATCACGCGTGAACGGGTGGACCGATTTCGATAATTCTTTTTTTATTATATTCCTTGAAGTACGAGGATGGTTCTTATGTAGAGAAAACGTAAACATGTACGGGCGAAGCCGGGGCGGACCGCTAGTTGATCATAAAAATAAACATCCATCCTGTCTTTACGGTAACAAGGTTCTTACCTTGATGATTAAAGTAAAACGAATGCCTAAATTAATGTTTTAAAATTCAGATCTCGTCTATACAGTCAGAATAGACAGTAATTAAAGAAATGAGGCGGGAGCAATCATGAAAATGAGGTAAATTACACTGATTGCGAACTCCACTGTACTTAGCATTGTTTGAAGGCTTCGGTTATTATATAGAATTTATGTAGGAGTATGTATAGGGCTGTGAAAGTGTAGGGAAGTTGTTTGTCGCATTAAGTACCTGGTCATTTGAAATTTGTTTGCAGTGTGTTTCAATTTGGGGAAATACTCGAGGTTAGAATGATTTGTGCAGATTGAGGTTAGAAAATGTGTTTGAATTCTTAATTATTATGTTAATTGCAATTGTTTATGATAATGTGACGAACATTTAGGAAATTAAGATGAACTTCGGGCTTGCAAATGAACGTTCTTTCTGTAACAAATATTGAGGGAAGGGACATTAAAATGATTATAAAGAATGTTGTGAACTTAAATACTTAAGTATAGGTATACAGAGTAATAAAAAGTTTGATAAAAAGCTCATAAACAGTTGAACATGGCCGCTGAAGCGAAACGCGCAAATTCTTTGTTATTTGTTACTTCTCGTAACTACAATGATTCCTTGGAACTCGAAACTTAGCCAGGTGTCGCGTGAGCAAAGATGGTCGAAGTCTAACTTGCCACAAAACAATGTTACGAACTTTCTAAGCTGGCTCCGTGGGCGAGTGTCCCACATATGCTATAGTGTGTGTGTGTGTGCTGCGGTTTTGTCGTTTTTGTATATCTAAATAAGCTGGATAGTTGAATGGAGTGGATAGTGGATAGGTAATGTTTGTGGTCTAAACATTTTATGGGTATACCTACATTGTGTACGATATAGTACAATCTTAATCAAGGTGTAAGTATGGGGGTGTATATTTGCAGATTTTATTTATTATTTATTTTGCAGATATTATTATCTTAATCGAAACGCATGAAAATAACTATTTTTAGATGTCATGTGAATTGCTAAGGATATGTTTGGTTATTCATATAATTATTCATGCTGTCTTTACTCGATTTAAATCTTAATCCAGGGAGTAATCATCCCTTTTGCTGTTTAAAACTTATCCAAATTTTCGTCATTCTAGTAAAATCACTTCAACATAAACAATAGGTACTACATTAGCTAATTACATCAATTTTGTAAACGATATCCTCAAATCCTCAAAATGTATGTTACCTTTATATATTCGTTGGACGCTAATTACTCGTATGAAGAGCTTGATTGATTATTCAAACGGCGACGGGCATTCAGGAAATCCTCTGTCATCCCTTCGTTAGCGGAATCCTCTGATAATCCTGTATGTAGGTACTTTTGTTAATTGAAAATATATCAGAGGTAATTATGGATAAGTGCGTAATATAATCATTATTATAGAAAAGTGATAAAGATCATATTTTTTGTTAAACTAAGCATCTGTAGGTATTGCAATTAGTTTTAATTAGGGTTACCAAAAAGAAGAACATTCAAGATATAAGCAATGGCGTATTTAAGCATTTGAATTCCTAGCAAATATTCTGCAAAATGTATCTTTCACATGGCTATAGCAAATCTTTTTAGGCATTGCGAAACAAAGCATAACATGGAAATCAATACAGATACACATAAAACTTCATTCAACGCGAGTAAAAGTGATGAAAAATAAATGAATGTGCACACACAGTGGCATATTATGTGATCTTCGAAGCATTGTTGTCGAAATGGGCTAAGTGTGCATAATGTGTACATACACTGTATACTGTATAGTAAATAGTAATGCTAATTGGGAGTTACACGAAATTTCCTGTAGACAATTATTGTGAACATTTTAGGCGATTATTATTATAGTGATGTTGATGATGATGTGTCATGTAGGACTTAATTGTTAATGAAGGTAGTTTTTAGTGAAGGAAATTTAGTTTGGAAAAATGTGTAGTTTGCTATCGGTTGCTGTAAAATATGTGTTCATAAGATGACTTTTTAATAAAAGATAATTAATTTATAAGGTATTTGTGGCTGGCCGCTGGGATGTAATTAAGAATTCACATTTCTATTCATAATTTTTCATTTTAGATAAACTTTTAGTTTTAAATAAGATAGAGAGAATTACTGTCGCTTTCACAATGAAGGAAGGAATAAATATTAAACATGAATCGGTAATATAATATCGATAATAATCGATAATAAAATGAAATAATTGAATAACTCGCGCGTAATGTGCGTCACTTGTCCATTCCAATAATTGTTTTTTATCTCTATTTACACCAGGAAATATTATACTTTCTAATCAATAAATTTCAAACATTGATTATTATTATTGTGCCAAAATTAATGGCATACACCGTGTCTACATTAATTGATCTAGTCAACTTTCACAAATTGAGATTTTTTATTGTGTCAGTTCTTTGTCTTGGAGATTAATTCAAGCTATGAAAGAAAGACATACATCTTCTGTATTATTAGCCATTATTTTAAATTATACAATGATATATTTAACATAAATGAATAATGGATTCTAATGGTAATTTAGACACTTGTTATCTTAAACATCAATTGTCTGATGTATCTTTTGAGTTTTGTGGTTCGTATGCATTATGTTAACGAAGTAAAATATGTACTAGCATTTTTATAGGAGCTTTTTTTATTATGATATGAGTATTGTATGTTGGTAGCAACGCGATCGTATACAAATATTGAGAAGACTCAATTTAATTATAAAAGTATATTTACTATCATATATTACGTCATATTACACGAGTTTTTCTTTTCAAAAACGTAACAATCAAACTAAAAAAAATAAAACGTCCAATTTCCCAGTTAAATTGTATGTTCGCGCTCTGTTGGCCGCAAGAGCGAGAGAGGTGCGTGCGAGCGAGATAGGTGTAGTGTCGCTAGGGTTGCCAACACTTCATCATCAAAATATAGTATTTTCCAAAATGAGGTGTAAAAAATATAGTACATTTAAAAAAAATATAGTATTGTATGGGGAAAAACAAAAAAAATAGACAAATATATATTTATTTTTATAAAAACTATATTTTTTGCACTTCTTGCACTGTGTAACAGCTTTTTGTTTAAAATAAAAGTGTCAAGCTTTGTCACATTCAATTTTTAAATTAATATAAATCAAAAGCTCATTTTTTAACCGACTTCAAACGAGGAGGTTATCAATTCGGCCGGTATAATTTTTTTTATTTTTTGTATGTATGTACACTGATTACTCCTAGGTTTCTTAACCGATTTACGTGATTCTTTTTTTGTTCGATGCGGGATGGTGTCGAATTGGTCCCATAAAAATTTTATTCGGATAGGCCCAGTAGTTTTTATTTTATGAGCAATTTTGTCTGTACTCGATGACTTAATTGAAATGTAGCAAGTAACTTTGATTCACTTCCCGGTAACCGATTGAGCTGAAATTTTGTATACGTATGTAAATTGGATAGCGATGAAACATTATCATGACATAGAGCTGATTTGATGATGGAAGCGGAAGGTGGCCATAGGAACTTAGTATATATATTGACTCAACTTTATCGAGATTGGGCTCGTTTGATTCTTGTTGAAAAATACACTAAAAAGTATTAAATAAAAATAACTGCGTTAAAAACAACCGTAGCTGTTAACGCAGTTATTTTTATTATTAATGATACACTACTTCTGTTTCTTTCTTCTCGCCACTGGTATATGCGCGATAGGTTATATGACTAAGCCATCTTAACAATTAAAAGGCGCGTTTTTTTTTAATGAAGGATTTGTTTGTAACATTTGTCGGTGTTGAAAATATAGTATTTTTGCGTACTATATATGTTTTCAACAGTATATAGTACGCAGACCCGAAATATAGTACAATACTATATATTATAGTACGGTTGGCAACCCTAAGTGTCGCTTCGATGCGCGTGAGTCATGGTGGTTGCACCGGCCGGGCCCGGCCGCGGCGCTTGCGCAGATTTATTGTATAGGGCGCATTTTGTACTGGGAAATGGTTGTAATGACGTTTAATAGGTACAATAGGTTTAAAAAAAAAACTCTTTTATTTGTTCTAAGTACTATAAATTTAGAAGTGCGTCGAGATATGGAAATGATAACAAATTTAGTTACTGAACTATCATAGATCTTATATTAATCGTAGTTGTGTGTTTTCTTATATTATGTAAACCTTGTGACTTTTCGTTCGTTTTATGTTACAAGAATGATTCGACAATTTAGGAAATGCGAAAGTTTTATAAACGTTGTTAAACTCGCTTCAATTTGCATGAGACTCGGATAATCTCGGATCGAGATGACTGCTCGAAATGTGTAAACGTGCCTCCTAAAACTTGTGTGTGACTTGTGAGTCATGCTGACAAGACGTACGTACTACGTAGGTATATGACTTGGAGTTAACAGTGGTAGTAGACGAAGTTAGTATTTTTATTATTAAGCTATTGCATAGCTTCTATCGCGGGCCTTGAGCGCGGGGACCGAATCGAGAAATTCCGTAACGAAAAAACCTCACGCTCCCCACTCCGACGGGCTCGGAGGTGTGGCTTGAAGGCATGCTATGCAATAGCTTTACTTTAATTAACCGATTTTAGAGATATGTTCCCGAAATAAGAGAATTTTTAAGTCTGTTTTCTCGAGTGAATTGTCACATTTCAAAAAGCCATGTTTAACATAATATGTATATAGCATTTTCGTATATTTATGTACAAAATTATATGAGATCTATGTCCATTTACATGTAATTACCATAATGTACAAATTTTAACCGAAAGCGTGTAGTAATGAGTCATACATACAGACTAGACTGCTAAATAATTGTACGTTTGCGATATCCGAGCTTTACCGCCTACGCATTCATTGAAATGCCATTATAGGATCTATTACGCCGCGAAATGGTTAAAGCACAGTGTGTATGTTTTATTTTTTTACGTAGAGCAAGTTTTAATGATTATTATGATATAATTGCACTATAGGATGCGTCTATAGGTTTTTTGTTTTTACTTCTTACTTAATTGGTAGGTTGCGTTTGTTTTTTATATGGTTGGAAATTGAATGATAGAGAAGGAATATTGTTTTTATGTGCCTAAAGATAAAGACACTTTTACATTACCTATATAAAGAAGGGATTAAGCTCACTGTATTTTTTTAAAGTCAGACCAAACAAAACGAAAAAGGAAGAATATCGTAAATGTGCCGGAAAGCATTTAATCCAAAACGCCAAGGAGAAATGACAAGATTTTTAAATCATTTAACATATTTAATGTGGCCAAAATAATCGCGAATTTGTTCCCACCGATTGAGCTTTTAAAGTCTGTACAGAACGACTCGGCCCCGGTAACGAGAGACGCGGCTTTTTGCTGCAAAAAATATGAGAGTGTTTAAACTGGTTTTGTGAGGCTTTTAAAAAACGTACCTACTACGATGCTGCTGGTCCACAGAGCGTTTTAGTGTTGAATATGATTTTTGAAGTGAAACTTCTTTGGCATGCCATGGCATGGCAATATCGTCAGTCGTCACGTTATGAAGTACGGTGACGATTTTGGTATCTTTGAATCTTGCCAAAGATAACTAAATTGTTCACATTGATAACTTCCTACGATATTTCGTTTTAAATTATAAGTAGGTCAACTAAATTTTTTTTTTATCGATCTTGCTCTGTAGAAGCATTATAATATAATACATATTCTTAGGTAGTAATGAATATATAACGTTTGAAATCACTTTTAAATATGTATCAAATTAAACGGCCAATTTGACTGCTCCATTTATAGCGTTCGCTAATTTGTGTGGGCGACAGATTATACGTGTAATCTGTTAATCTTAAATGGTTGGTCTATTCGCTTTTGTTATAAATAACCTATAGGTTTGTTGTAAGTGCTTTGATACCGCCCACGTTCAGCGTGGTGATGGTTCACTTATGATGATTTTTGAAGTGATTTTTTTTTTAGTAAAATATTATGTATTTTCTTTGAAATTCCCTTTTTTAAATGTTTTTGAACAATGAGTGGTATTTTGACTGATATGTAGAAATTTCTTTGAAGTTCCCTTTTTTGAATCGTGCTTTAAAAAATTTTTTTATTGAAACGTAATTTATGTAGTATCAACTATCAGCTATTAGTCCGATGTTAGAATTATATTATTGATATTATTTTTCATACTTATTGATATTGTTCGTTTACGTTTATAACAACAATTAGTCACTAATGAGAGCATTGTTAAATTTTGACCGTGTTTATTTCCATAACGTGTTGTTATTTACATGTCTCTCTACATTATAATATGTACTTTTGATTTGTTCACGTTGTATAACTTTCGTGTTTATTGCTGCTAGTATTAACAACTTTCCCAAAAGGGAATTCAGTGACATGTTTATTATTTGACCTTTTTTCACTTTAAAAATATTCTGTTAATTTAATAGTTTTTTTTTTTTCATAAATTTAATGATCATAACGTGTTGTAAAAAGATGTTGAAACATTAACAGTATCAAAAATAATTACTAAAATAGACCACTTGCAAAACGTTTTGTTCCGTTAGTTTGAATTTGAAAGTGGCTTACCTTGCCACGAGAGTAATAAATTCAACAACAATTTCAACAGTTAAAATCTGCTTAACGGTAACGCTAACGCTTTTGCTACATTTGTGTCAATATTTGATGCGATAATAATAATTCCAAACATCATTATGTACATATTCACCTCCGTGCTAATTCTGAATGTCATCAAAACTATACACGTAAATCGCAAGAGAAATTTCAATTTTAACGACTAGGAATTAGGTCGCAATTCGTTTGAATAGATAAAGTATGAACCGTGCTCAAAATGGATTTTTTCTCTTTACGATTTCATGCAAGCAGACACCGCTGCCACGGCGGATACCTGCGGTCTGTTATATTATAATATAAAATGAGTTTTATGCCATTGTTATAAGGTGCATAATTGCGTGCGTATAAATTTGCACGATTTTCTACAGCACGGAAGGCTTGAATTACCATTGGCTACTTTAAGTGGAATATGAGACGCGAGCGAGAGGTTATCAAAGTTGTTTTAGTGCCGGTTTTATTGTGTTGCTTTGCTAAAATTTATTTAGTTGTCTCATTTCATTCAGATTGCATTTATTGCTTTAAATTATACTAACTGGATTTTGTATGACTAGATTCTGGTCGATGTTTTGTAAAACATCATTCACTTCGGTAGATTTCGTCTCAAATAAAAAAGGAGGTACCTAGTTAGAATGAATCTGATTGATAAGTGGATACTAAAATATATTACATGTTCATTACGAGATTCATTCATAAGTAAAAACAGTACCTAAGTATCTATATATATAAAACTCAAAGGTGACTGATATAGTGATCTATCAACGCACAGCCCAAACCACTGGACGTATCGGGCTGAAATTTGGCATGCAGGTAGATGTTAGGACGTAGGCATCCGCTAAGAAAGGATTTCCCGAAATTCTTGCGGGAACGGGGAAAAACGGGGATGCACGTACAAAGTCGTGGGCGGAAGCTAGTACTGTATAAGAACAAGAAGTTACATAACTCTGTACTACAAATACTAAAATAAACGAAGTAAAAGACGTTTAGGTATGTACGTTTACTCAAAGAAACCATGAAATATTCGTAAAGTAGGTACGTTAAGATCAATAACTCTGACGACATTTCATTTACATAGAAACGTAAAAACGTCGCCATTACCTTGGCATTGGTAAATAAAACAAGTAAATAAAATAGCGAATGCCCCACTGACCTTACGAAATTAGAAATCTCTGAATATTATTTGACGATTTCCGCGCAGCGCTAAGTCACGCGAACTCAGATTAAACGGTTGAACTATAAAAAATATAAAAATAGACGTTAATTATCGCGAACGGCTCCAAAAATAATGTACCACGTGAGGAGGATTATATTTAGATGCTGTGAGCGGTGTTTGTTTTTATTATCGTCTAAGGAAAACTGTCTGTTTGAAGATTTTCCGTGCGTTGCTGTGGAGCCTCCCCAATTTGAGTATTGGGGTGCCTCCAGCGATTATTCTATCAACGATGTCATATTTCAAATCCTTTGTTCCGAAATGTTTTGCTGTGTACGGAATATACAGTTGTATATTAATCGCTTACATATTTAAGTTTTTGTTCTAAGCATCAGGACCATCTTATAGTTGGTTTAATGATGTCACCTAAAATAACTTTTAAAATACCTGATCAAGATGCTATACAAATTCCTATCAGTAAAACCTTATCACTGATACATTTATTTTCACTAAATCATTCCACTTATTACTTATCTGCTCACGGCATCATCTAAATGTTACGTTATTCAAATTTTCACAAATCCATCCGTGACTCACACCACTTGTTTACCACCTGTCGTTTCAAGGTCTCACACCTTAATATTTACCATATTACCTGTATCAGTCATCTGCTGTCTTTTTTGCGTTGGGAGAAGGTAGATTTTTTTATTTTGGTTAGCAGGGTTCAACATCTTTGGGACAATTTGCATTAAGTTCCATGGGTATTGGAGATAAAACAAATGCAAAAAATGCATAAATTTCAATTGTTTTAAAGTTTAATATCCTCTTATGTTATAGTCATATTATGATTAAAAATTGGTGTGTAAGATAGAAATGAGGTGTCTATAGGATATTGCTAAAGACTTCATAAGAAAAGTCTGATTACACAAATAATATTACTAACTGATCTAAAAACTGATTACCATTATACTACTAGTAGGCAGTCGTTCATTAATACATTATTTGCTGTGTTCGTTAAATTTTCATACTATAACATCGATTACAAAGCATATTATCTATAATATTTAGATTATTAATATCACGTGGTATCTTCACTATCTATTTTAGGGAATTGATAAGCTTATGAGTTTCTGATTACGAGAGCGTTATTGTTAAATTGATATTGGCTATTTGGATGTATTTTAGGCATTTTAATTTACTCAACTGGTCAATAGTTAGGTTATTTTTACGTTATTAAAGTGAATCAGTAATGAACACGAGGTAAAATATTTTTATTAGAATCTTTTCTTATAATATGTACTTCATAACTTTATTCTGATTTAAACTTTATATACATATTGTATACTTACATTATCTATCTTGTCGACAAGTGACTTCACACTATAATTAGTATTTCTATACATTGTCAAATGTGCTTAAGATACATTTTAATTAATATTCAAGTACACGATATCTACAACTAAAAACAATTTACAAAATTTACATACTCAAACGTCTCAAGTGTATTGGAACATTGTTTTGTGTCGCTTATTGTTTGTGCGTCCGTCCTTATTGGTTCAAGTGTCGTGGTGTTGGTACTCGTCCCTTACAGGTTCTACGGCTTTGTGTGCAGCTACTGTGGGTACACGGTGATTGGCTGGATCCCCTTTACTAACTATACCCTGTCTCTCTCTTTCCAGATGTCCGGACGCTGGTGTCTCACTCCCGCCCTGCGCTCCAGGAATGTCTATGCTTGTACCGTTCACATTTCGATTTCGATTCTTCATAATTTCCAATTCTTCTAATGTGCTATAAGCTATTGATGTTTACAGTTTCGAACGATTCTAATGCCAAGGTCGCGGCGGCTATTAGTCAGACATTATTTTCGAATATTCTTTTCACATTCGTCAAGGAAGTTGTCGTGTTGTGAAATGATGAATTGTGTATACGTAGATAAATTTAAAAAAAATGCTGTAGTTAGTTTTTCAAGTTAATCAATTCGATTACCCAGGAATATAATTCTAGAAGTGTATAAAGAAATGTATTAGTTTAGCTTACGGCTGTTTCTTGTAATGATTCGGATAACTTTTGTTTATTTTTTTCCTAACATTTGATTCCCGAGACTCGATTCTTATCGAATTACTTCTCGTTACGGTCCAATCGTTAGTTTACTCTTTGGTATATTTTTTGCCCTCTCACTGATTTGATTATATTGTTGCTAATACAAAATATTCCGTAATAATAGTATTGTCTAATTATTTATGACAAATTACAGTCACTACAATTGCTCGTTAGCTACATCTGCAGCCATTGTCGCTGAATATTTAATAAACTATTGATTAGATATCGCATATACAATGGTATCGAAGCAGTATGAACTCGTGCGTCAACAGAATTTTTGATGTATTAGTCTTGTATGACGTCAGAGCTGGCCTGTAGTTTTCTGATGCCGCTGTTACCCATTGTGGTGTAGTCTAAATGAGTTGTGTTTCGTATCGATCGCTAGGATATCTATCGATTAATACAAGCCGGTCACGTTTCTGATAGCCAATCGTATATTCATATCACCGACCTTGTGTTATTACATAAACCGTTCTTTTTATAGGTGTACATATTATGAACAGTGATGAAAGTTTCATATATTGAACTAAAGTGATAATTATAATGGTACACTGACGAACATGGAGCGGAAGTTGACTCGAGAGGACTTTATGAGGAAGAGCTTCCGAGCTCCCCGGGTGTCGCCGGCCCCTGAAGGCCAGGCCACGGTTAATGGAGCTCCCCCACCCTCTCCTGTGTCTTTAGCCATGTTGGAAAGGACGCCACAACCACAACGCGCTCAGTACGAAGTTACAACTACGGGAATTGCTCCCAAGCGTTTGGAACTCAACAGAGCGCATCCCATACATCTCAAATCTTTTCAACCAGAATCCGATGAAACTGGTCCCACTCCACCGTCAGACGATGTGCTCAGAAAACTCGAGCGGCAAATCGGTGAAATGGAACGCGGGCTGGAAAGAGCACAGAATGGAAACGTGGAAGTTGACGAAAGAGTGCGTTACGCCGAACACGAGAATCTTCTACGCACTGGAGTGTCTTCAGTTGGTGGCGGGGGATACTTACCAGCAGATTCTGATACAGAACACGATGTGGTACAGTTCAATAGGAATGAAACGACGCGTAGCAGTACAGGTGCGACTGCACCCGCGCCCAGACCTGGTACGAGATTAGCTCGAACGAATTCCGATACGCAACAGCATTCAGTGGCTGCTACCGCTCGATTGATGCGTAAACTGGCCGATGGAGGTACGAAAGACGAGAAGACTAAAGTGATGTCGAGGAAGGCGATTCAAGCGAGGATGGAACAAGTTAAGCGCTCCGTGGTGGGCACTAAACATGAGCACAGAGTATTGGCCGAAGCGAGGGCGGAGCCTGCGGCCAGTAAGACGCCCACGTCGCCAGTCTCCACGCGTTCTACCACGCAGGTAATTTTGTGAATGTCGATTTGTGTTCGAGTAGGAAGTACGGTATTCATGTTTGATGAACTTTGTTTATCTATACTAATTTTTGTCAACATGTTGTGTTGATTGGTAGTTAAGGAATATATAATGTAATGCACTATTCATGTTCTTTACTAATTTGTAATATACATATAAAGATAGTATTCTAAATATAAGTTGTACAGAATAGTTATTTACTGCCATTAGTAGAACATTAAAGTTTTTTGTCACAACTAAATTACTAATACGTCATATTACTACGTCAATGAAGTTAGTTTAACATACGTATTTATTTATTTCGATAATAATGGTGACTGTGAACCAGGTAAAGATCCCATCATAAAAAATACAGTTATCTCACACAGTACAACTCAAGAGTTTTATAATGTCCCTTATAGGTAGGGTACGCCGTACGGTGTCGTATTTCGTAATTTTACGACAAATATTATATGATTCCGTTTTATTTAGTGTTATTGTAGGCAGAGCCATGTGTGCTTGCGTCACTGTATGATGAGTTATCGGTTACGAAAGACAAACAGCTAGGGGTCAAGTGTGAAGATCCGTATGGTTATATGGTATTAGAATAATATAAGATTATTATGTTATGAAGTATTTTGTTTAGTGATGAATGAAATCTACGCGTCTCGGTAGGTGTAGTGTTAAGTATGGATAGCGCCTTGATAGACAAACATTTTGTATTTCTACTTGATAAGAAATGATTAGCAATAACTAATAAGCAGTTTTTGGTATTTTGTAAGGTTGTTTAAGAACTTCACAATTTCAACTTTTGCATACTTGATTAAATTTTTAAATCATACATTGTAAAAGAATATAACAGGTTGCATGAAACACACACACATACACACACACACACACACTTTCAAATTTATTCATTACTTATAATATTAGTTTATTTTATTAAATTTTTTAAGGATTAATAATTGAACATAATAATTTCGTGGTAGAATGAGTAGAATTCATACGGAACTGCTTATTTAAGCTTCTATTTATAATTTTTTCCGCACAGAACCCTAAATAATGATTAATAGACACTCACATATCAAAGAGACACACCGAACGGCTGGTCCGTAGTGAATGTAATTGATTGAGTGTGAACGCGACCTAATGGACGCGGGTTCGGTTCCCGGCGGGAGATAAAATTAAGTGCAGTGTGCTAGAGTGTGTGAATTTTGTATCGAATGTAGATATATTTTTATTTCTAAATAATTATATCTACACTAAAATTTGTTTCTATTTCATATCAATGGGATAAGACTATACTTATCTGATTTTCAATATTAATTCGCAAGTACCTATAAAAGTTACGTTATTCTGAGGGATTTAAAAATTAGAGAAAACACATAATATACCAGCTAGCTTATAATAATAATTTGATGCAAGAGAAATGAATGCACATAGATTTATTCAAGATTTAGATAAGCATTAAAGGTAGATTTAAAATTTAGATAATTAACCATTATTATGCAAAAGACACACAAGCACAGTTTTAAAATTTTATTCATATTGATTGACTTTGATCTCCTTGTGGTTTTTATTTCACTCGATATGCATATTAATTGAGTATTTATTTTCCTTTGCAGGTAAGAAGCTGTGGTTATTTGCATATGTTTTATTTTTCATCTGTGGTAAGATGGAAGTATGGAACACGTAAGCACTCTCGTTAACAGGTAATGGCTATGTTTATTTTGAGAAACTTTATAATTGTGATATAACTGATAAGTGGAAAGATAATGAATCTGTTTTCAAATGTATCAAACATTTGATATGCGAAATATTGGGAGATAAATGTGACTAAAAAATTTGTGATATTTCGTTTTATTATAGACTAGCGGTCCGCCCCGGCTTCGCCCGTGGTACATATTTACGTTTTCTCTACATAAAAACCATCCTCGTACTTCAAGGAATATAATAAAAAAAGAATTATCGAAATCGGTTCAGCCGTTCTCGAGTTATGCGCTTACCAACACATTTTGCGATTCATTTTTATGTATAAGAAGATATGCAAATTAATTGGAATAGCATCTTTTTTAAATAATTTAGGGTTAGAATAATTTGAAACCTTAAAAAATTGTTCCTCTTATAAATGTTCGAATGGTTATTATTAGAAGATCTCAATTTATAGTTATTCTTATAGTGATGATAGTCCGTTTGTCGATAATATTCGGCGAACCCTCTTGGAATAAGTGGATGCAGTCGATCCACTTTATAGTAACGATAACAAATATAAAGATAAAATGAAAACAATATTTCAAACTATATAATAATAAGAAAACTTTTGAAATATAACCTACGTTACGGGGTAAAAATGTAGCTTTAAAAATATGCTATATTATGTTTCAGGAATGTGTAAAATTTGTATAAATCATAAATAACTCTCTAGTCTCTTCCCTTCATAATGTTAAGTAACAAGATGTAAGATAGATATAATCAATACGCCCAAGATGTCCATGTTTAAAATCCACAATTCCCCATATAAGGGCGCGTGGTGGCCGGCCATTTGCTGCGACCTTGATGACGTCACCGTCACACCCGGCTCATTATAATAACCGGTCCACAGAACCAGTGTTTGACAAGAATGCCTATTATAATTTGTAGTGGACACGATTTAGTTTTTTAAAAGAAAGTAGATTGGTGAAGTTGGATGTGTAATTTCATATAGTCATTATGGTTTGTTTAGTGGTCTATATTAAGGGTAGATAATTTTCAGTATAAATTTACGATTTTAAAGATGTGAATCTCGAATACAAAAGTTTGGTTTGTTTTTAAGAAGGGAAATAGTAATTAATATAAGACATAATTATGAATTCGAAGCGTGTTTGTATCTATTAATAACTAGCGGTCCGCCCCGGCTTCGCCCGTGGTACATGTTTACGTTTTCTCTATATAAGAACCATCCTCGTACTTCAAGGAATATAATAAAAAAAGAATTATCGAAATCGGTTCAGCCGTTCTCGAGTTATGCGCTTACCAACACATTTTGCGATTCATTTTTATATATAAGAGAAGAAGAAGATTAATATAATGTAAGAAATTAATTCCCAATTTACAGAAATAGAAGAATCATTTTCTGATCTATTCAGAAGAATTAGGTTACCCAAAGTCCCAAACTATATGATGGATTGCGATGGCCTCTCAAATTTTCATTGTAAGGACCTTAACCAAATACATCATACACCCTTGATAAAGATAAACATTGAATGAACAGATCCAAAATAAGATTAGGTCTACGTAACGTACGCGCTGTCACGTACACGACGTGTCAAACTTAACTGGTTTATTTATTTATCCAATATACGGTATACCATATACATATAACAAGCGGCTAAACAACTTAGATATTTCGCAGAAAACGCCGAGAAGCGAGGGCGGCTCTAACCCATATTTATGGCTACATACTGCCGTAATATTATTATGTTATTCACGAATACTCTTGACGTAAGCGAAGCCTAGGAAACCCTACCAGTTGAAGTCGTTACGCTGTTACAAGCAGTGGCAGTGTGAAATGTAATAGAGCGAATGTGAGATTTCATACAGATTATATATTATATAGTTAAGGATTAGTGCGTGTGTAATCCGTTATGGTAATCCAATGCCAGTTTTGTGTGGCCGTGGGCAGAAAGCGATGGTTGGAGCCAGCATGGAAACGCAAAGTGGTAAAGTGATCGACTTTGAATGTAACATACGTAGCACTGATTTTTCTTCACCACATACCTAGTAGTGTGAAATGTCCTATTTTGATGCGGTTTTTTTAATAGATAGAATGATTCAAGAGGAAGGTTTTACTATATAATTATAATTGTTAGGTTTTAGACAAAGCGGGCGAAGCTGCGGGTGGAAAGTAATACATAGTGTGGTGTGTTTAGAGCGTATGTATGTATGTATTGTCGTCAGATGATATAAGATGTTATTAAAATTGGTGTTTATGAAGAGAATTTTAATATATTAAGGTTGGTAAGATTTGCGCAGATTTGTATGAAGACAATTTCACTGCGTATTATCTTGTTTTGTTGCGTTATTTAAGATGAATTTTGTACAATTAATAGACAAAGATATCGATTAGCAAAAAATATAATAAAGAATGTGCAAAAGGAAAGCAGCATTTCAATTAAAAAGTTGTGATAAAATTGCAGGAAATGATTTATATCCCTTTACCGTTACGTAAGTATCTTCTTAGTTGCAGAATGTAAAAGTTGGATATAATATATTATATTGTTTTGCAGTAAGTTTGACAGTTATGTCGCTCGCCAGTGATTTACAATTGATGGTAGCGGCTATTGTGATCGATTGTTGACCCGAATTAGTTGTCTGAGGAGAGGTTACTTACATTTAAATTTTAATGTAGGAATATTAAAGATACAGGTATTTTAAGATTTTCTGTAGAGACAAAATATGACGATTAAAAAGCACTTCCAGAAGAAGTCTAGTCGTTTGAGTTAAAGGATTAACGTTAACACATTAAAAAGGAATAACTATGAAATAAAGTAATTGAACGTTCTTTAAACGATAAGAAATGAAGTGCTCTCAATATTCTATTACTAGCGGTCCGCCCCGGCTTCGCCCGTGGTACATATTTACGTTTTCTCTACATTAGAACCATCCTCGTACTTCAAGGAATATAATAAAAAAAGAATTATCGAAATCGGTTCAGCCGTTCACACGTGATGCCGTGACAACCCGAATCGGGTTTCATTTTTATATAGATAGATGAAACCCTTAGAAAATTACGCAACTTCATTTGTACTAGTAAAAGCGATAGCCATATTGTCGACATAATATTTATATAAAGGTGAAAAGTAAAATCGTTTTAAAATTGTATCTATACTAGAAATGCCGGCATTTAACATTGCAACATAACTGTTTACGTTGGAGAATCTCTCGTGATTATATTGTACTAGCTAAGGTACTTATAGCTGTGGCTTGCGGCCATTCGCATTTTTCATATATGAACATATATGCTGATGTGCTCCTATTTGTTTGATGTTTTAGAACATAATTAAATGGAACTTCCTATACCTACTACATAAGTCCTACGTGTTGTAGTTTATACAAATGTATACTAGTGATTTTGTATGTATGTATTTATTTCGTATGCGGCTCCATTGAATTCGTAGAACTAATAATTCGGACATTCCAAAATGTACTGTATACACTATATTATATTATAGGGACTGTAATATAACAGTATCCCTAGAGGGAGGAGTGTGTTAATGCGCAAACCGGGTAAATAGGTCACTGTGAAGAGTTTTGTTAATTCAATTTACTATATTATACTTTACATAGAAGCTGTCTCAAACAACCTACTTGATAAAATGTTCGGTAGAAAGTGTCTCGTCAAAATAACTTAGGAATAAGTCTATTAATAGACTTGATTTCAGAGGGCGTTGACTTGATCATTTAATGTAAAATCTTCCTATCAATGTAATGTAAAGCTGAAGTGTTTGTTTGTTTGCTGGACCACGCTAATCTCTTCTCGAAAAATTCTCTTCTTTCTGTGCTAGATAGCCCATATATCCAGGAAGGCTGTAACATCATTCTAAGGGCTAATTTTTCAATCCTTGGTTAAAACTTATTCGTCGAATAACGTATAAAACTACCATTTCAAAATGTATTCTTATTGCCCGCAATTGACAGTTTACAGGTGACATTTTAATATTATCGTGTAATACTTTATTGGACGGATAAGTTTTAACCGGGGATTGAAAAATCGGCCCTAAGAGGAGCTGATAAAACCGCGGGGCACTGCTAGTTTTTAAATCATATCATTTACAAAGCCAAGTAATAACTTATACGTGAATATAATGAATTAATGTGCATTACCTTCTCATTTTGTGATTGCCCATTACGATAGTTTTAAGATGACTTAAAGGTCAAGAAAGGAAAGCTTCAGCGTGGCTTCAGCTTATAAGCTGGTAGCAGAGCTTCTCGATATATCACCGGGTTACGTAAGAAAGGGATCATAGGTGTATTGCCGGTGGGATTATAGTCAGGTTATCCGTTATTTTTACGACGGGAAAGGTTATGATAGGAATTTTTATCTAGTTTCGGATATACGGTTGTAAAACGTTATTAAAAGTTGCTGCAGATTTGATGGCATTTCAAACTTTTTAGTCGATTGATATATAAAAAAGAATATGCATTTACATTGATTGTTTGAAGAATTAAAATAGAGAATGGATGTCCAAATGTTAGTTAAAGAAGCTTAGCTACATGATAAAATGTTTGAATTTGACTAAAAATTGTAGCTTGCTCCGTAAACCCTTCAACGGGAGAGATTATCGCGACGTTTTCATGTCAATTCCGGCTACATTCGTAATATAATTGAATACAGCAGCGAACAAAAGAATCGGATTTTTAACCTTTATACAAACATAGGATTCTAACCTCTACAATTCTACATGTTTGATATTTGGGTGTATTTTCGTGTGTTAGCTGACGCGGAGTTGGGACGTTTTACATTTGTTTTGCCGTTTTCAACCCCCTCGGTTCCGCAGTATCATTTCGGCTGTCGGGGGGTGTGCACGCGTTTTTTTGTAGCTCTTCCATTGTGATTATGGTGTTTGTTTGTGTGTGAAGTGCCATGGCTAAGAAACGGGTAAGCCTGGAACGGCTCTATGTGATAAAAGTGTTTAAAGCTACGTGTGATGCTTAATGTTTTTTGAGTATTGTTGTTACGGATGTAAAGTTTCTTAATAATATTGGTCAAGCTAATGTATCAAAAAGTATTATTATAATAGCTAAATTTAAATGAATAGATTTCATGACGCAAGATGCTTAACCAAACTGTAATCATTAACTACTGACATAACCTCACTGAAATTATTAAAATATAGCAGATTAATAATTAAATTATACGCAAAAACAATGTAAACATAGTTGTTTATATAATATTATGCGATACACGCAAGATTCGTTCGACTAAATCTCAACGGCCCTTCCGTGGATTTTATGACGCCATAATGTAAAAAAATTAAAGCAGTCGACTGAATATTTTTATTACAAGGGTTGATAGGCTGAGATAAGGGTGGATTAGCATATCGTAGTGCCCTAAGACAAACTGCTTGCGAAGTAAAAAGCGCACTATGTTAGCATAAAAGTGTTTTGAATTAAATTGCATTATATTTATAGTGAGCAGAGAGTCATTGTATGAATAACTTTTGCCATCAAATAAAAATTATACACTACAAAAAAATTGGAAGGGCTTAGTCAAATTAGTTAGGCATTGTTTAAATTTACAATCCTTACTAATATAAAGTGGGTATTTACATTGTCTGTCCGGTACTTATAGACGTAGACATGGAACATAAGGATCCTATGTTTTTCTTCATTGTGCCGACGAAATCAAGAAAGAAATCATGAAATAAGAGATGAGAAATAAAAGCTTATATCACAATCAGTAATACTAGCTTTATACACACACATGCATTATTTTAATTAGCCAACAAATTGAACGCTAGAACGAGCGTGGTCTCGAGCGGACTCGACTCATTTACAAAGTTAACCAGACGTTTAACCAACAGTTTAAATAGAGATACGACGTTTAACGGGTAGTTAATATAAAGATACTACGGGCGAGACTGTAAAGCCCTCGCTAACGATACTCGTAGTTTATTTTATGCGGTGTTTCGGTATAAAAAGCTCATTATATTTTGGTTTTTAACTTTAAGCTTCCATTTTGTTCCTGATTAAGTAAAGTCTAGACGCGGAGGTAGCGATGCCAAAATTTTGTTTTATTTAATTTGGTGAAACTGTACCTTAATTGTATAGATTTTGAGTTGGTTTTCTTTTGACGATGGGGATTGCATTGCAAAAAATTATAAGGACTATTAATTCGTTGTGCAAAAAGTGTTTTTTACAAATCGTAAATCGAAATTATATTAAAATAGATTGATAAATAAAGTATCTTCTTTCGTATTTTATGGTGCCAAAATTTTCTTTACATTGTTGGATGGATACTAAGTTGAAAATTTCTGTTATACAAAAACACAGACAGGAAAAGCTTCTAGTTGTTTATTTATGCGGAAAATGGTCGATCAAATGGTGTATCATGTATCGCTTGATTAATTGCAGACGTGTTATTTATCTCAAATGGGTTTTGGTATATGGATAGCATGATGAAATATGGCATAGGAAGTTTCATAGATATTTGAACGAACAATAGACTAGGATACGTTTGCTTGGACTTCCTAAAAGGGAAGACAAGAGATAGAAAAGTAATTTCCTTGTTTTATAGGTGTTTCCTGTGTTCAATTTAATGTAGGGTAGATAGATTTTATCTAAATATTTAATTTTCGTTTTAATCTTATAATAATTAGGAAATAAAAATACTTCTCGTGATCGTGAAACAAATAAAAAGATCATGCGTGCTGAGAACACGTGTCAGAAGTGAAACTCCTTTGGCATTTTCACCAAAATCGTCGCCTTATGCCATGACGCGACCTTTATATTTTACTCCCAACGCGCAGTAAAATAGTTTCACTTCAAAATCTATTTATTGTTATGTCGCTATGATGATCATCTGCCCCCCTAGACAAGTGGCTTTCTATTAGCGTAAAGTTGAATAGAATAGATTATGAATGTATGAGATTGACGTAATCAATCGTCGTCGTCGTCGTAATCAAACGTCAATCTCATACATTCATAATCTATTCTATTGAACTTTACGCTAATAGAAAGCCACTTGTCTAGGGGGGCTGTTTACCTCGAAATCGTTGAGATTAAACGTGATTAACATTACACATAGGTACCTATAGTATATAATGTGAAATAAAAATAAATAAATGGGCTTATCTTACGTGATTACCTTGATGTATACCTATGCTATACAAAATGCAATAAAACCGTATGCCGTAAATGGCACATAGTAATTCAGCTAAAAATAAACCGGCCGGTAAATGGTTCTCAATAGTCAATAGGTTAGTAAGTCGATCGATAGCCTATGCAGCCCGGTTCGCTTGAGAGTTGTGACGTAGTAACTAGTTCCACCCGCGGGTATAAGTTAATATTATTATTTGTTTCACTCTTCAATAGGAATATACATACCTACATATATAGGAAATCTTATTCAAATTATTTTCAAAACCACACTAGCTTTCCGAGCGCGGCTTCGTCCGCTTTGTCCAAATCTTTAAATATAAATATGGTAAAACCTTCCTCAAGAAAAGCTCTATCTTAAAAAAATGCATCAAAATCCGTTGCGTAATTTTGAAGATCTAAGCATAAGCATAAGCATAAGCATACATATAATATGTTTGTGTATTATTGTGACATTATAACTTCTTTGAATTTCACAAAACTAAAAGGAAACATGTATTTGTTTTACTAAGAGCCGATTTCAACACTTGCTGATAATATCCCTGATAGCCTATTTGACGGTTTTTGACGTAATAATTTCTAGGAATATATTTTTTTATGTTTGTTTCCTTTTTGTCTTTGCTAGAGTAAAATAATTTGACAATACCAATACAAGTTGCCTTGACTTTACAAAACATCTTGACTTCTTTTTAATTTCAGTGATATTAGGTACCTGCCTATGTATATACTATGTATACTACTTACTAGATATTAAACATAATTAATAATTATGTTTAGTACATGTACAATAATAATAAGTGCTCTAAGTATATGGTGATATTGAAGACTTACAGTGCAAAAACTAAAAATATTTTAACATTTATAAACTTAAAATTATGGCATTAACTTTTATAAACTTTAACGTGTATCTGTGACGAATATAAGTTGCTTAAAAATAAGGAAACGTGTGTGATGCATTAATTAATATTTTTGTGGTACCTATAAAATCGAATCCTGCGCAGCCTGTGTTCAATGTTAGAGTGAGCGAGCGACATGGGGGTGAAGGGACGATATCTGGTAATTTTTTTAGATGCATGCACATAATAGATTGTTTTTTTTAGTAATAATATTTTAGGGTAGATTTTTTTGTGTTTGGTTAAAAGATTTTTTTTGTGTCATTTATTTTGTTTTTTATGTTTTAATAGTAGATATCGTTTATGAAATGAGAGAAATATTAGATAACAAGTCGTATGTAGCTGTCTAATATATTGTGTAGTATTGTGGTACTTAAATCTGTAAATTCATTTGCGTAGGAATGCGGGTAATATATTGTTTATTACAAGTTAGACTTAAGAGATTATGCAATAAAATATAAGAAAAAAATGACAGTGTAATATTATTAGAATAAAAAATAATAAGAACACAGTAAAACATATGCTATTTCTATTCTTAGATAGCGTGGGTTTATAAAATTGTAAACTGTGAAGATAATAGGTAAGCTTATTATAAAGAGACACGTAAACAGTAATCCTCCACATTGATTGTTATTCAATATAATAAAAATAGTTGAATAAAAAAACACGCTTTATAAGATAAACTCATGAAATCATTGTATTGTCAGCGATACGATCCTTGATAACTGTATAAAAATGTTTAATATTATGTTTAATATTATAGTTTGTAAAATTTGTAATGGTACATAAAACTGTTAAATAAATAAATAAATAAAAGTTTGAATTAAATATGTCTGTTTAAAGTGGGTCAAAATCGAGTTAAAAGGGGTGGGTTGCATACAAACACACAGGTGAAGCTAATAAAAGCGTGTTGTTATACACGATATTTTAAGCGAAAAAAATATATGCAAACTATACATTTTCCTACAAATAATATATAAAAACTTGTGTTCAGTATCAAATCGCGTGTTGTATGCTAATTAATGTCGAGCCGGAGTTCCACGTTTTTATACATTTTTACACGTACACAATAATTTCTCAGGAATGTTACGTAATATCGTGATGGTAGAGTTCTTTTCTATGGAGTTGTCTGGGTGATGTTTTGTAGATGAATTGGTTTTTTGGGAAATGGATTTAGGGCCGATTTTTCAATGCTTGGATAAAACTTATCCGTTCAATAAAGTATTACACGATAATATTAAAATGTCACGTAAACTGTCAAATACGGGCAATAAGAATATGTTTTTAAAATGGTAGTTTTATACATTATTCGACGAATAAGTTTTAAACAAGGATTGAAAAATCAGCCCTTAGAGGCATAGTTATAGTTTAAATTTTAAATTGATTAAATGATGGTTGATCAAAAAAGAAATTTGATACAGCGCTATTAAAAAATATGCTAGAAAAAATATTCATGTATTTCACGTTAAAATCGTATCATAAATATTGTTACTGTAGCAGATGTTAAATAATATCTAGGATATATTGTATTGTATGGTCTTTTGGCTCTGTTTGAGTACCTTATGTTTCATTTAATTGTCGATTTCACTCTTTAACTAAAAATCTTTTAAATAGCAAATTTCCGTATCGAATAAAGCGGAAGACGCTGAAATAAATAAGCAAACGCACATAGCGCAAACGATTGTCTATAAAACAAATAACCAGTATATAAGAACAATTAATAGGTAATAATAATATTATAGCCTTGGTGCATTGATTGCGTTATTTACTGTTGATCAATATTATTGTGATATTACGTAAGTTTATTATTTGTAGAGTATGCCCTTAGTGAGTATGTATTAGTAAATACTGCATAGAGCAATTTTGAATGCTTGGAAATTGGCTGTGTATATCGTTGTTTAATAATTTAGCAATGAACACTGGAATATGGTAGATATATTGTAATTCTTCATAGGTATACAAATAAAAAAAAAATGTCATAACTCCGAAAATACGAAAAATCGCATAACATACATGGGGGTGATTCGGATAGCCCTCTAGGTCCTCTACCTCCCAGCTTCCGTTCATCACTACTTTTTGGGACACCCTGTATATTAGAACTTGGGAGTATTTTTTAAATGTTTCATTCAAAAAAATTAGCGAGCAATAATGATACTGGTAGTTTATATTATAAAACCGTAAGCATTTTATGTAACAAATTATATATTATACAAGTTGTGCACTGCGGTTTTACCCGAAATATATATGGCCTAAAGCCTTCCTCGATTAATGGACTATCTAACAGTGAAATAACTGTCCAGATCGGTCCCGTGGCTCCTGCGATTAGCGTTTTCAAGTAAACAAAAGAACTCTTTATAATATTAGTATGAATAAACTACTTACTACAGAGAAAAGAAAGATAATGATCCCCTGTGCAATTCCCATCCCTCGCGTCTCGATAATGGCGGCAAACGACTAAACGTCTCCTTTGTGTCTAATAGCTCACATTCATCTTTGGATTATACCCTAGGTTAGGTTCCTAGTGGAAAATATTACAGTTGAAAGTGTGTTTTTATACTAGTTGTGCATGCAGTTTCGACTTTCTATTTATACTGTTGTACCTGACTCCGTAGTGTATACCTAAATATTAAATCATAGTGTTGTACCTGACTCCGTAGTGTATACCTAAATATTAAATCATAGTGTTGTACCTGACTTCGAAGTGTATACCTAAATATTAAATCATAGTGTTGTACCTGACTTCGAAGTGTATACCTAAATATTAAATCATAGTGTTGTACCTGACTCCGTAGTGTATACCTAAATATTAAATCAGTGTTGTACCTGACTCCGAAGTGTATACCTAAATATTAAATCATAGTGTTGTACCTGACTCCGAAGTGTATACCTAAATATTAAATCATAGTGTTGTACCTGACTCCGAAGTGTATACCTAAATATTAAATCATAGTGTTGTACCTGACTCCGAAGTGTATACCTAAATATTAAATCATAGTGTTGTACCTGACTCCGTAGTGTATACCTAAATATTAAATCATAGTGTTGTACCAGACTCCGAAGTGTATACCTAAATGCAATATTGTAGCTGCACGAATGATTTTTTTATTGTTATTCATAATATTGAACTAAATATAAAGCTTTTTGCTTTTGCTATAAGATGTAGCTCTATTTTTGCATGATTCCTTCGCATCATGGCGTGATGATAAATAGTTTATAGTTTATATCTTCCTTTGGAATTGGGCTATCAAATGTTATAGTTATATACCTGACTGTTACATAAGTGCAGCGAGTGATATCTAGTAAAGAAAAAAAAATTCTCATTCATATTATGTTTTATGCTGATTCTTAAAAAAATATTTAAGAGCTAATCGTATTAAATTGTTAACTTTTGTTAATTACTATTTGTAATTTTTTTTGCAATTGTATTTTACAATCATTCCAATTTACAATTACTGTACTGTTTTGATTAAAAAGGAATTAGGTAAGTATATAAGTTACTTTCACTCACATTTCATCTCTATATCCTATTTAGAAATTGTAGAGGAACTAAGCTATAAATAACATACGAAACGTGTACCAAAAACAAAGTCACCCAGTTATAAAAACAGAACTTAAACTAAAAATAGGTTACCGCCAAGCGAAAAGTTGAAAGCGCTGTCTCGTAGTTAGCACGCGAGTATAGCTTATACCATAGTATAAAGAGAAAAGTAGGCCAACTCCCAGCGTTTAGGAGCGCACGGTACCTAACTTACGAGGGTTGTCACTTGTCACGTTAATATTTTAAATAATTGTAGGCAGTCCATGAGTAGGAACCGAGCGGCCATGTGTGCGTGCGTCAAGCTTGCGTACGTACATGAAGGGCGCGTGGCCAAGCGCTCCGCGTACATACAAACGGCGCGATGTAACCTTTGTTTGAAGATAACTTACTTGTTTGCTTTATACTATGCTTATACTAGTTAGACATTCAGATATGTAGGTCACCTAGACAGGCTGGATCGCGTGGGAACACGGCAAGATGGTTATGTAGCGCGTTTGGTTGTAAATTGTATGTTAGATGTCCGCCCGCGTTGTTTGAAACTTAACAAATAAGTGTATAATATATATTATGTAGGTACTAAAACATAGCTCGAGAACCATGTTATCCATTTGTGATAATATCAAATTAGATTCTTGGTATAGACTATAGAGCCATTCTGTCACATCGGTGATAATCCAATGAAAATCGGTGCAGTAGTTTTAGACTTTAGTGTTTGTCGCAACCAGACAAACGTATGTACTGATATGTTTTATAATATGTAGTGATCATTGCAATTGCTATTTACCTCGATCATTCGTTTTGGTTGTGTTGGTTTTGCACTATTTGTAATATTGTAATTTGCGATAGTGTTAATGGTATTGTAATCGTTTGTTGTAGTTGTTAATGTCATAATAATGAGCGAAGACATTAAATGTATCATAGTAAAGTTCACCACAGTTTACATAAATATTATTATGTAATATCTGTGTCCCGCGGTATTTCCTGTATTGCTCCGCTCCTATTCGTCTAAGTGTGAAAATACATGTCTATACTCTATAGTCTTCCTCGATAATTGCACTATCTAACAGTAAAATAATTTTTCAAATCGGACCCGTGGTTCTTGAGATTATCGCGTTCTTGAGATCTTTGTATTGACTCTATATTTTCTATATGTATTATCATTTCGTAGCTTTTAAATTACAAGGTTGTTTTTAGTTTATCCGATAAAACTTTGCTCGGTATTTCAATTTTTAATCGTTATAAATACTAAATTAGATACGTAAGCACTAACTCCATCTAGATTCTAGACTATAAATATGCTCTAGGTATTATAACGACTAACTAGGTATTATTTCGTCTAACGTGCCAATTAGCTGAGGGTCGACGGTAATGACGAGTGTTAGGAGTGTGAGGGCTCGTCCCTGTGCGCTAGTTGAGTATTGTGTGAAATTTGTGAGAGAAAATAACTGTTTTAGAAATGCATATTATGTGGATGTACTTGTATGATCTAGGTAAGCTTTGTGCCTGTTTGTAAGTCATCTAACAAATAGATAATGACATGTTTGAATTACTTAGGGCTGATTTTTCAATGCTTGGATAAAACTTATCCGTCCAATAAAGTATTACACGATGATATTAAAATGTCACGTAAACTGTCAAATACGGGCAATTAGAATACGTTTTTAAAATGGTAGTTTTATACATTATTCGGCGAATAAGTTTTAACCATCTTAGGGCCGATTTTTCAATGCTTGGATAAAACTTATTCGTCGAATAATGTATAAAACTACCATTTTAAAAACATATTCTAATTGCCTGTATTTGACAGTTTACGTGACATTTTAAAATTATCGTGTAATACTTTATTGGACGGATAAGTTTTATCCAAGCATAGAAAAATCGGCCCTAAATGTTTGAAGTAAGTTATTACAAACATAAATATTCGAAAATAACCAATTATAGGTACGTACATCATTAGAAGCACTTTTGAAAGTCACGTTATTTCTCCGTGCACTGTGCACGTTGTATTTATTTATTTGCGCGGGCGGAAAGCTGGTATCAAATATCAATATAATTATCGAATTTCTACGGTGAGAGTCGTGGCAATGACTAGTTTATAAGAAAAGTATTGACTCCGGGGCGTTTACCGTGGCTCAGTATTGCTAGTTGGTCACTAGGTTACTCACGATGCAGTATCGATTATATTGAATTTCATCTGCAAACCAATCTACTTCTTGGAAGATATAATTTATAGCGTTGGTAGATGATGTTCTATTGTATGATTCTTTAGTTTTATTGGTCTTTGAAAATAATAAATAGTTTATTACTTGTTATAAATGTATGTAATATTACTCGAATTTCACGATATAATTATCCTGAAATTCAAATTTAAAATAATTAAATGCTTTATTATTTTGCTGTTACATACTGACAATTTATAAAAGTAGAGCTTCACAACATTCAATTAGTTTTAAGTTTTCAATTCCTTGTAACCTTTATGTTTACGTACAAAAATATAAATTAAAATTAAATTATCTCGATAATTAATTGAAATTATCACACAAAATGTTAACACTTAAAACATGACGACGATGACTGCTGATTGACGATAGGCCATTTACGTTCCTCATTAGAAACAATATTCAACGCTTTGGAAATGTAAATGAAGGTAAAGCACATTATACTCAAAAGAAAAGGTTATTTCGAACAGCATTACGCGAAAAAATGAACGTTTTTTTTCTCTCTTATTATTGTTCTATGGAAGTTTGCAAGCTCTTAATTGAAGAGTGCGCTAACTGCCCCCTCCTCCCGGCATCTCCCCACTCTCGTTTGATACGCAGACGGGTCAATGATCCAGGGGGTAGGTTGCAATGGATGCGGCAGTTTGCAATTAGAGGAGGAAAATGTGGCTTTGGTGGCGATTTTTTTTTGTATTGTTTGTGATGAGGTATTGATAAGTTAGTTATGTAAAGTTTGATGAATGTACTTTGTACCTATATACTTGAAGTATTCGGATATGTTTTTAAACGTTTTAATTTAGTAGTTTTATAATGTGTCAATAGAAAAAACTTAAAATTAGGTAAATTTAAATTAAATTAATTTTATTAAGCTAGTTACTCATCTTGAATTCACGTTTAATAAGGATTTTATTTTGGACATTTTGAAATAGGTCATATTTTTTTATAAGATTTATATGTTGACGGTACACCTTAAAGTTAAACCGCCGTATTCGCGACAACGGCTAATACACCGATACTGTAACCGCGAACCCTTTGTTCGAACACAATGTGGTATCAATATACAGCACGGCGCGACCCACTCTGCAAGCTTCCCACCGCGCGGCGGATATCCGGATAATTACGTATCTCCGGTACTGTTCGCAACGAAAGTTTTGTTCGAATTTTTTTTTTGTTTTTTTTAAAGTAAATCTTCTTTAGGTGCGTTGAGAGTAAAATTTCAAGGTCGCTTCATGGCAATACCGTCACGTCATGGAGTAAGGCGATGATTTTGGTATCTATGAATCTTACCAAAGAATTTTCTTTTTTTTTTGGTTTTAATAATGTATTGTTTGCGTGCACTTCACGTTTCATGGAAGAGTGGCAGGTGTTTTTTGAAATTGAAAAGATAAAGTTTCATTAGGGTTAGGGGCTTTGCAAATTGCAATGTATAATTTGTATGTAGGTATGATGATATAATAAAGCAAGAGTTGTAATATAGGTAAACGAGTAATAACTAATAATTGCGGAAATGTTACTCAATGCAAAAAAAATTTTTATTTACTTTGGCCTTGCGAAAAGAGGTTACATTTTTTTCGTATATAACGTAGCTGTAGGTAAGTGATGCAGGCGTGAGTCATATCTGCAGTAAAAACTAAATTATCGCGTTGTGTACAAAGATAACGTATTATTTAATGTGCCGGTAGTACACTAGAAGAAAGCTCGTAAAAATGTTCGCAACGAAAATAAGGATTTAAGGGTGAAACATTGTAATTACCTGTCACTATAAACTAGGAGGAACGCGTCCATATTTGTTTGGTTAAATGTAGATATTTGTTGACGTGCCTTTTTAAGAAAAATACAGAAATTGCTAAGCGGATTTCGGACTTGACGAATTATTTTAGATTTTGTTAAGATAAATTAAATTTTAAACCAAGCCAGCGCAAAAATATAACACAAATAAGCTACAGCTGACGTAAAAATTCAATTCCATACCAACATTAAATTTTTTTAACGTTAAAAGAACATAATATCTTTACCTATAAGTTAATTAATTGTGTGTCAAACGTGCCGTTAAAAAAAAAACAACACTGGGATATTTTTACATGGAGCTCAATATTATAACAAATAACTCATGAGATAGCGATTAATATTGAGATTTTATTAATATACACCTTGATTAATATCGCCAATCAACGATAGATTATTTTAAACTTTATTTAAACACCGTTTAAAGTATAACGCCGTTTAATAACAGGAATGGTGAAGATTTTAATTATAGATGGCGTACCTTATCTTTGATGAGCTGTTAGTAGCTTAAGGCGTTACCCGGCAATTTCGACTATGTTCAACCTCTATAAAGTCTGGTACAACATAAAGCGCAATACCGAAAAAAATATATAAAATAGGATGGTCTTTGATCTTTAATTGCTCGCGAGGAATTTTTTCCAAAGTTAATAGATTTCTAGAAAAAAAATGTGCCGTGGTCATCGATTTTTCCGCAAATACTCTATAAACTTCGTAACCTGCTGACTTAGAGCTCTGAAAATTTTATGTTTAATAAATTATCAGTTACACAACAGTCCCTGACGAGGATTTTTTGTTTCACTGATTGGTATCTTTTTAAATACAAAATGCGAGGAAAAAAGAAGGTGCAGCGGGAGAGGTTTGAGATCCGTCAAGTATGGTCAAGGTTATTAGCGCATGTATAAGCCTTAAACGTGGTTTTACTAAGTCCATACTATATACTATATACTATTATACTATATTATACTATAATATTATAAATGCGAAAGTAACTCTGTCTGTCTGTCTGTTACTCAATCACGCCTGAACTACTGAACCGATTTGCATAAAATTTGGTATAGATATATTTTGATACCCGAGAAAGGACATAGGATAGGTTTTATCCCGGAAATCCTACGGGAACGGGTTTTTCTCTGAAAACGCGGGCGAAAAGCTAGTAGTCTATAAAATTGTATGATGGTTTTATCTTAAAACGTTTTGAACGAAGGTTCTCATGGAGGCTTGATGTTAGGATGTTGGTTAAACTGGGTTTAATATGGAAGGGTTGTTGTTAACGATACATTTTAATTTTGTTTTAAAATAGTAATCAGTTTTAGCGTTCTACCATAATTTGCCTGTGTTCGTTTTATTTTAATTGTTAATTTAAATTAATATAATGTTTTTTTCTTTACAGGTAAGTCACCGAGAAAATTGCACGTATTTCTAACATGGATAAAGGTTGGAGTATGAAATATCTTATCTTAATATCTTAATTCTTAATTCTTAATACTATTATAAAGGCGAAAGTTTGTAAGGATGTATGGATGTATGGATGTATGGATGTATGGATGTATGGATGTTTGTTACTCTTTCACGTAAAAACTACTGAACCAATTACAATGAAATTTAGCACACATATAGAGGGTAACTTGGATTAACACATAGGATAGCTTTTATCCCGGAAATCCCACGGGAACGGGAACTATGCGGGTTTTCCTTTGAAAACGCGGGCGAAGCCGCGGGCGGAAATCTAGTACATTAATATAAGATTATGGCCAGGTTTGTATGTTATAGATTAGTGAGTATTTTTTGTGTAATCTTTATATTACATCAAATACTATCTTTAATTTCAAATACTCTACATTTTAATTTAAGTACTAAAATAAGAAAAGAAGTATATACTTAAGTATTATTGCACGCCTCATAAGCGAAGCGTTGAGGTGGGTACTACTGTCACTTCGCGCAAAACATCTGATTTTTCAAACTTAAAATGTCTTTATGTATCATACATTGCACTTGTAAGATAATACATACACACACATATTAAGAAAAAACACTATTTTTAACGTTCATGATATTTTTGATGTCATTTTTGTTATTTAAACTAGTTAAAAAACAGTTTAAAAAAGTTCTGTCTTGGACGTCCGTGTGTCTGTATGTGCGGATCCTTTTTAGGGTTCCGTAGCCAAAATGGCAAAAACGGAACCCTTATAGTTTCGTCATGTCCGTCTGTCCGTCTGTCCGTCTGTCCGTCTGTCACAGCCGATTTACTCGGAAACTATAAGTACTACAGTGATGAAATTTGATGGGAATATGTGTTGTATGAACCGCTACAAAAATATGACACTAAATAGTAAAAAAAAGAATTGGGGGTGGGGCCCCCCATACATGTAACTGAGGGATGAAATTTTTTTTTTCGATGTACATACCCGTGTGGGGTATCAATGGAAAGGTCTTTTAAAATGATATAAAGTTTTCTAAAAAACATTTTTCTTAAAGTGAACGGTTTTTGAGATATCAGCTCTCAAAGTCGTAAAAAGTATGTCCCCCCCCCTCTATTTTTATAACTACGGGGTATAAAATTCTAAAAAAAATAGAGGTGATGCATGCTAATTAACTCTTTCAACGATTTTTGGTTTGATCAAAGTATCTCTTATAGTTTTTGAGATAGGTTGATTTAACTGTAATTTATTATATTTGCTGCTACGGAACCCTTTGTGCGCGAGCCCGACTCGCACTTGGCCGGTTTTATTCTTGTTAACACGATAGCGACCGAAATACTTTACTAATCGAGTCTTTTTTTTCTCTTACGCTTGAGTATGCTCAGGAATAGAACCCTTTCATTTTTCAGGGTCTGATTCGATGTGGTTTAATTGTTATTAAATAAACAAAAATAATAATTAATAAATATTTATTAAAAAAAATTATGAGGCGTGCACTTTTGGATTTTCCAAATTTATTTTCGTAATATTCAGCCTATAACACGTTTCGTGACAAAAATGCATATGAAATCTTGAAGTGATTGGATTCTTTATCGGTTAATTCAAATCTCAAACCGGTCTTTCTTTTTTAAATGTATGTCTTATATCGTAGAATTATATTCAACTAGGTTTCTGCCCGCGGCTTCGCCCGCGCTGTCAAAGAAAAACCCGCATAGTTCCCGTTCCCGTGGGATTTCCGGGATTGCGTCATTTTCCCGGGATAAAAAGAAGCCTATGTCCTTTCTCGGGTATCAAAATATCTCCATACCAAATTTCATGAAAATTGGTTCAGTAGTTTAGGCGTGATTGAGTAACAGACAGACAGACAGAGTTACTTTCGCATTTATAATATTAGTATGGATTTCTATTCGAATAAACGTAACAAACCAAACTACAACATTCTCTCATGAATTTGCCAAATTCTCTTTTTCAACTCTTCAATCAACCGGTAAATAGCTAACGGACGCTGTATCATTATATAGAATAATAATAATAATATGATCATTAACCAAGAAAGTATGAGCACGTACTAAACTGAGTTTAATCTCAAGACGCTCGTTAGATTTCGCTAATCTCCTTGGTGTCATCGTGCCCTGGTACCTAGTGAAGCGGATGTGATGATGATGATGATGATGATGATGTGGTGATGAATTTATAAGATGGCAATTAGTATTTTTAACACGATTTTATGCTATCACGAACAAACAAAGGGCCTCCTAATAGCAAACAATGTAGAAACTTTGTTCAAATATTGTCGCTCCTCGAGAACTTTTCAACATGCTATGTTCTAGCTAGGCACATGTTGGTGCTAAACAAATTTATGTTATATGGAGATTTACTTTATACAACTTGAGGATGTATCATATTATTATTAGGCATATTTACAAAGTATAGTTATGTACATAGTTGTTAAGTTGGGTGTTATGTAGCGGTTAGTGATCCTAGATCCATCCAGTTGTGTATATCCATACTAATATTATAAATGCGAAAGTAACTCTGTCTGTCTCTCTGTTACTCAATCACGCCTAAACTACTGAACCAATTTTCATGAAATTTGGTATAGAGATATTTTGATACCCGAGAAAGGACATAGGCTACTTTTTATCCCGGGAAAATGATGTAATCCCGGAAATCCCACGGGAACGGGTTTTTCTTTGACTGCGCGGGCGAAGCCGCGGGCGGAAACCTAGTACTATATACATAGTTACTAAAGTTCGCACATGTGAGACATTGTAGGTATAGGTTTACAAAGGAAATATTTATAATTAGCTCATATGTTGCTTGAGATGTAGTTATGTAGTTCTTGTCTATTTTGAGGTTATAATTCGCATAGAGCAAAAACTTTAAGATTCGCAATGTTAAACTGTATATAGGTAGCTCTATTTATATAGTAAAGCTTTTTCTTGGTGTGTTTTGGTAAGATCGAGCCTGTTTGGTTCCATTATGTATAAGTGCTTTCTTGTCTATCTTACAAATAACTTTTATCAGGACCGTGCGTGTATCTTGTTATTTCCTGGCGATTAAATTATTAACAACAAGCGGGGCCGCGTCGACTTGTTACACGCGGTCGCATGAAATTCATAACGGTTGAGTTTTTTTCACGCCCTACCTACAGGGTGTTTCTTGGTCCAGTGGTCAGGGTGTGCTTTTTATAGCATCCTGTAGATGTGTACACCTACAGGCCAGTCGGCCGTCGGTGTTCGATACATCGAGACATTGTGATGAACGATTTTTAAAATCGATTCTTTATACGTAGCTTTGGAAGTTATATGTGGATTCGGTTCGGTTCTTTGGTGATTTTGTGAATTGGAAAACGTATGAGAGATATTGATTATGCGCTAGTAGAATATAATCAGGTTTTATGTAATGGAGGCTTGAATTATGCCTAAATACAATTTAATTATCTTTTATATATTCACTAGAGATGTCTATGGGAAATAGTGCTTCTAGTATTTTACACAGTAATCAGGGAAAATTGTTATTTCAATCAATTACGTTCGAAAAATTAATTTATTGCTTTAGTCCCATTCCCATTATCATATCATATCATCCATAGGCTGCGAAATTTATAGTAGATAATATAAATGCGAAAGTTTAAAATTTAAATAATACATTGTTGAAAATAGGACAAAGCACTTTTCCCCAAGTTAATATTTCTTGCAGAACATCAAGTCTTTAAATATTGCACCAAATTATAATATGCAAAGCAATTTGTTATCATAAAAAATTTGTTATTTCTATTGTAATATCGTAAAATCATGACGCAAAGGCTTTGTACCACTCCCAGTGACCTAAAGAAGGGTAATATAGAATATTAAATAATTAAATAATTGAGAGGTTAATGAACGTATGCAAAAAAAGTCTTTGTTTATGTTTCCTCGAAGCGATTGTGTCGAAATTTTAATGTTAATTGTATGTATTGCTTTATATGTCTGTATGCAGGTATGTGTGTGTGTAATAATTTTATATAAATTTGAGGTGTGAGTCAAAAGACAAATTGAAGAAATCACGTTATAAAATTCGTTTTATTGGATTATTAAGGGGCGATTGGTCATTGATTTTTGTAAAAGTTTATATCAGTCATAACAAAAGAAAGGGAAATATTTAAGTTTTATGTTTTCAAAATTGTATTATGTATGTAGTTTTAGGTGCATTCGCTAGTTCTGTTGTAAAATGTTAATAGAGTGAATCAAATCTACCTACTTAACATTTTTTTTTACTGCGGACAAAACGGGATTACGTTTTTTGCCTCGATTTTTTTTAATGTAATGAATATAAGTTCCTCTCCTTCTTTTGATTGAAATTACATATATGAGATAGCATAATCATCCGATTCACTTATTTGTAACAAACATTACACACACATGTAAACCGTTTGTTACATCTATATTCTATACATACAACATAATGCACACAATCAAATGGTTTGTTGTATGTATATTGTATATCTATACATACACACACACACGTCTCTGCTGACACTGTGTGCGTTACAGCTGATGTGTAAACAATGATGTTTTTTTTTGTTCGATAATTACATTATTGTGTCACAAGTTTATGTTTAATGTGCAATCAGTAATTACAATGTAGCATAGTCTTTGACGCTTGCATCTTAGTTATGTTTATGTAGGTATTTAGATTATACACTGATTTGTATTGTCTTAATATACTGGCTGTGCCCCGCGGTTTTATCCGCATTGCTCTGCTTCTTATTGGTCTTAGCGTGATGATATGTAGCATATAGCCTTCCTTGATAAATGGACTATCTTAACACTGAAATAATGTTTCAAATCGGACCAGTATTTCCTGAGTTTAGTGCGAGCAAGCAGACTCTACAGCTTTATATATTAAAGTACAGATGTATTTATATGAAATTTGGACACGTGTAAATCCATATTATTTGAAAGTTTTCGCACGTGTTCTTATACTCTTCGAGTTAGGAGTTATTAAATGTAAGTATAAACTATAAAGTTTAGAAACCAATTTTGAAGCTTCACATTATATTTAACAGTAAGGACTAAGGAGGTTACTATGCATTTCTTTAAGATACGGAAATGTGTAATATTAAGCTTAATTCAGTAGTCTTTGTTTTCAAAAGTAGGGTTTTATATATCTTTCAAAATAAGAAGATATATCTTAAAGTAAGAAGAAAGTACAAATGCAAAATATGTAGCAACTTAACTAAAGCCAGAAGTGAAATTGATAGTCTATATCCGATTAATAAAAAAATAATGAGTAATTTTACAACAATCGTACATACAAACGGCAAGGGAATTCATTCTCGAGTTATCAACAATATAATAGGTACCTACTACAACATAATAATAATTATTGTGTGTATAATATAAATCAGTTTTATTGCGCGCTCCGTGCGGCCATCACGCAGCATGACCCGTGTTATAAGTTCACTGTGTTTCTGTTGTTTTGGCTTTATATAGGATAATTGTTTTTGTTATGTAATTGTCGATATACAGTGTGTGTGTGTATGTGTGTGTACTTGTGACGTAGGGATTGTTCATATTGTGTGTGTGTGGACATGTGAGGTGAGGATGTGTGTTGTCCTGAAAAAACAATATGTATTTACTTATTAACGTTGCTTATCCATACTAATATTATAAATGCGAAAGTAACTCTGTCTGTCTGTCTGTTACTCAATCACGCCTTAACAACTGAACCAATTTGCATGAAATTTGGTATAGAGATACGATTGATTGAATACTAGAATTTCGATTTAATTTCTGAAAGGAGAGGAAATAATAACTAAGTTTTATACAAAGCTCGATTTTCATGTTTTTATTTCGTCCGTGCTGTTTTTTGTCCTTTCATTTGTAAATGGGTCAACTACAGCTACGTCCATTAGCACTGTCTGTTGCTATGCAAATTGAAATACTGAGCTAGATTTAAAAAATTCTTCCGTTTTATTTGCGAATAAACTATTTTCTAACTTAATTAGTAAAACAGTATATCAATATCCACTATAGGCCTCTGCAGGTATGAAAAATACAAATTTTCGCATTTATATTATTACTAAGATAACTAAATAAAATAATTTTACTGGTTATCAATAGGGACCTTATACATATATATGTTATCTTATTTGTTTATTTTATTTGATACACCAATAATGACTCAATTACAATTCACATAAGTACATTAATATTATTTCTGAATTGGCCATAAAGCTTATTTTGTATAAATTAAATTAATAATCCACTACCTAAATGTTCGATCTGTGCAAACAGAAACACGAAATTGCACTTAAAAGTTTCTGATCATAAAACACAATATTAAGTAATCCAATTCAGTGCAATATCGAGGATATTCAATACTCTTATTAATAAAAAGTATTTAAAGAACTGAGCGCTGCTAAAATAACGATCGTATCGGAAAGTAAATAAACTATAAGTGAAGAATATGAGCTAGTGCAGAAGTCGTAAGTCGCAAATAAAGCTTTATGAAAAGCTATAAAAAAATCCTCAAGAAATACGAATCTCTTGTTAAAATAACTCTACAATTAGTATATCGAACACTAAACTAATTAGAAGTTAATAAGAGCTAGAGTACAAGTATCTCGCAAGTTGCCAATAAAGCTACAAAAAGAAGCCTCGAACACTACAAATCTAAATTTAATTCGTAATTAATAAGAACTAGTGCACAACTAGCTCACTAGTTCGCAAATTGTAAGTATCAATTGCAAGTCGCAAGTCGCTTGTCACAAAGTCATAAGACGCAAGTCGCGAGACACAAAGTCACAAGTTGCAAAGTCGCTAGTCAAGCTACAAAAATAAATCCCCAAACGATGCGCAACCGAGTGCTGCCGCTGCTCGCGCCGGTGTTCCTCTCGAAGCTGTGGCGGCGCCGGCGCAGGGCGAAGGCGATAGAGAAACTGCATGGGGTACGTTGGTGAAGCATACGTTATTTGTTATACACGTTACATATAGTGTTTTATGTTATGCGACATTCCTCGTCCCAGCACGTTTGAACGACCTCATCCCGTACGCAAAAATTTCATTAGTAAAACATTTGACAATACGCTGTAACTTTTTTCAAGAACTTACTAGTTTACTTATAAACATTTGTATGCCCGATATTACATCGGATCTATCTCATACAGATACACTACACAGTGACTCTATATCATATGATACAGACTGTATCATATTTCATTTGTATGAAAATTAACTGTAGGTTAAAAGCTCGACCTAACCATATAATATATATCTATCCCTATACCATCGGGGCTATATATTATGGGTTGACTTACCTGCTCATAGTTATAAATATAAAAATATGAAATAAAATCTCAAATTCAAATTCAAATTCAAATTATATTTATTTGCAAGAATGTAGTTACAAATTATAGATGTTTTTAATTACAATATTATGTGGCTAATACATTCTACCCATTGATTGGGTGTGCAAATATTGAAAAGAAAGTTGATTAGTCTAATTATTTAAATGTACACACAATTCAATTTTCACAATTACGCGAACGCACTACGATTAACACGATTATATCACACACTTATCACACACAATTCAGTTTACACTACTTAAAAGTCATAAATTCTTCAATGTCATAAAATTGTTTCACCATCAACCAGTTCGTCAGTTTATTTTTGAAAAAATTTACTGGTAGTTCCTTGAAATTGTCCGGTATTTTATTATATATTTTAATAGCCATAAATATTACACTGTTTTTAGCTTTGTTAATTCTACACGTTGGGAAATGTAATTTGTTTTGGTATCTTGTCAACATATGCGAATTTACTTCTCCTTTCTTCTTAAAGTATTCCGGGTGATATTTTACAAATAAACATACTTCTCTTATGTACATGCAAGTTAAAGTAAGGATCCGTAATTTACTAAACAGAGGTCTACAACTGTCTCTTTGGTTCAAACCGCACAGAGCTCTGATACATTTTTTTTGTGAGACAAATACCTTCCGCACATCACAAGATTGTCCCCAAAGAATGATTCCATACGAAAGTACAGAGGAAACGTAGGCATGATAAGCATTTATTGCTGCATTCATAGAAACAGTATCTCTTAAACGCCGTAATACGTAAACGAAACGATTAATTCTGTCACAAACGTAATCAATATGTTTGTTCCATTTTAGACCTTCATCCAACAAAACACCCAAGAATTTATGATGATCTACTTGTTCTATTACTTGGCTATCACACTTTATATTTAGGTTTATTTTGGAGCAATTCTTTGTATAAAATTGAATTATTTTTGTTTTTAATAAGTTAATTTTAAGATTGTTGTCTTCTAACCATTTTACAATATTTTTAACTGCTTCATTTATATCTCTCTCGTACGTTTCCTTTTCAGTACATTTAACAATTAGGGTAGTGTCGTCTGCGAATAAAACTGATTTGTGTTTCACTGATTTCGGTAGGTCATTAATATACAAGAGAAATAAAAACGGGCCGAGCACACTTCCTTGTGGTACACCTGATCTATTAGTTTTTTTTACTGATCTATATACGTTTCTTGATTGATTTACTATTTGTTGTATTTCCACAAACTGATTTCTATCCTTTAAATAACTAGCAATCCATTCTTTGGCAATTCCTCTTATACCATATTTATCTAACTTAAGCAAGAGTAATTCATGGTCTACAAAATCAAATGCCTTGCTCATATCTAGAAATATAGCGCTTACGGGTTTTTTTTCGATGAAGGCTTGAATTATTTCTTTCACCATATCAAAGCATGCTAATGAAGTGGAACTATTTTTCCTAAATCCAAACTGTTCTTTACATAAGATCTTGTTTCTATCAATATAATTTCTAATTCTTTCTAAGATTACTTTTTCAAATATTTTAGATATCACTGGTATTAACGCTATCGGTCTGTAATTCTTAATATCTTTCGGATCGTCTTTTTTAAATAATGGTTTTATCACTGATGTTTTCAGCGCGTGTGGAAAAGTTCCCTGTTCCATCGATAAATTTACAAGAAAAGACAACGGTTCGCAAATATGGTCACTGCATGATTTTAATATTTTTGTACTTATTCCTCGGTAATTATGTGAATAAATATAATGTCAAAATTATGTTTCACGAGTATAGAAGAATTCCGTATACATTCCACCTATTTGTTACTCAAATTGCATACATATTTTTCATACCATTAACATCATAGATTTAATTCAATTGCGTTCAATTTTCATCTTGTAACATCTGTATTATCTAGATAATCTTGGATCGAAATGTAGGACGCGTTTACACGATTCGAAGAGTCAGCACGGCCAGCGGCGATATCGATCGAACTTACTGTCTTTTTATTTTTGTTACATTATAAGAGTGACCCGTATTTCATAGTAGTGGTCGCTAGGGATATAGTTTATTGTTGTGTGTAGTAAGAAGGTAGATCAGTTGAGAGAATGCATGCGTTTTTCTTATTTCATATGAATAATAAAAAAAATTGGTACACATTTAGTTGTGAATATTATGTATTAGTATAGCTTTTTGCAAATATAATTACCGTAGCATTTACAATTTATGTATCACGTATAATGTAGGTAGGTACATTCAAATTGTGAAGTTGCTTTGAACTCGGTTTAGAAACTCGAAAAATTTGTACATCGATGCAGCTTAAATTTTAACAACATGCAGAGCAAGATTTAATCTAGATTTTCTCATTTCTCATATCAAGGTACAGCTAGTATACTATCAATATTATATGTACTTACTATTTACTAAATAGGTTTGAAGTCGGTGTCAAGCCTTAAACTAGCTAGTCACTAATACATTGAACTAGCTCCTAAGTGTAAACGGTTCTTATTATTTAGATGTGCTCTACTTATTAATAAGTATGTATATTCATTTGTCGACTTCATTAGCAATTGCTAAATTAATTATGTATGTTGACGTAGACGCTGATTTAATGACCTTTTAATGTATAATTTATATGAAATTGTGTATTGCACGTGTTTTAATATAATTATAAACATGAATGAATGATTTTTGCGTTGTTATACAAAATTATTAGTATTGCAATTAAACAGGTAATTATGACTAACTATACTAATAAAGGATTTTGTATTTGACCTCGCTTTTTTAACTTAAAAGTGTTTTATATCGATTGTATTTCCAACATTTTTGCAAACTAACAAAAAGGGGGTCAAAGTCCACATTCTATCGTATTAGATTAGCAAATACTCGTAAAATATAATTGAATAGAATGTAATAGAAAAGGGCTGAACTTCTTCAATAAGTTACCCGGGGTCGTTGACCCCGTGTATACCTGCGTAACGTGGAGCGTTGACCTCTCGCCTCCCTAGATCTTATTACTGACTTGTGTGTATGTTTGTATGCTTGATTCGTTGTTTAGTGTACATATATTGTTTTTGGAAGAGAAATGTTTTATAATATGTTTGATATTAGGTTGAAAGAGCAACTATGGAGTTTCTTGCCGGTTCTTCTCCATAGATACTTCTTTCCGAATCGGTGGTAAATGTTAAAAATATGTAATGACGATTCGAAAGTGCTTCTTTGAGCTTAATAAATGTTTGAGTTTGACTTTGATAGTTGAGGAGTAATGGTTTATGGATTAATACTTAGTAGGCTCCGACAATTATGGAGATCTTTGTGTTATAATTTGTTTGGTGCAAACTTAAAGATAAAAATTAAATTTTAAACAAGCACAACAACCTTAGTTCATAAACACATTTCAGTTAATATATTACTGTTTACGGAAGTGTTATAGGCTGATGATACTACAATGTAGCATTTAAATTGCTAACCGATTCAAATAGCGTTTCATCCTTTTGATTTCAATCTTATAAGGCGGGTCCGCACAGAGCGAGCAGCCTCGCGAAACAATTTCTGTGTGAAGCAGAGCGGTCTATGTGGTCGTGGCTTAAAAATTGTTAAAAGCTTAAAATATGCACAATATAAAACTATTATAATTATATATACTTTTTTTCTTTTATCTGCTTATATACATAATACTGTGAGTCTGCAGAAACATATAAAATATAAATCTTATATCCTCCTGAGACCCAGGACCCTAAAAGTTATAGGATTTTCGTGATTTTTGGAATAGTGGTTGATATTGATGTAGAGACTACGGGAAAAATATTTAAAAAAATCCCCTCCTCCCATAAACCCCAGAATAGGGGGTATCACAGGTGATACTATGGGATCATAATAGTATTAAAAGGCATTAAAATTTATTGAATGTTTTTTTAATCAGACTTTTAATCAACCTTAAACATTAATCAAATTCAAGAAAACAATTGCGGTTTACATTGAAACATAAGAAAATGTTACAAGTAGAACATTTTACGAATGTTAATTGGCTGCATTTATCGAGTCTACATTTAGACCGATTGTTTCGATTGCCCTTCACGCATATTGGTAAGTGTTGAGCTTCTTTTAATCTTTTAGCTTCATGGGGAAGAGGCTGCACAAGCCTACGCTTCCGGTTTGAAGGTAGTGCTACAATATCCTCTTCCGGCTCTGAGCATACTCCAGGACTACTGGTACCACTTCGAGGGCTATTACGGGAGATGCGTCGCAGCGAAGGACTTGGACATGACTCTGGAGCGGGAGTTTGACTTCCGTAGATTAAATGGTTGGCTAGGTCCATTTTGAACTCTAAATACTGCTTAATTCGTTTCCGTGGCAATCCAAACTTGGTCGCATCTTCTCGGTATTGAATCCATGCAGCAGCAACGGAAAAGTCAAAGAAATGATAAATGGCTCGTACAGTCCATTTACCAGTTCTGCCTCGCATGGGGTATTTGTATTGGGGTATGATCCCATCTCAAAGGACGGTTTCTTGACCTTCTCGTAGCATTAGCACGTGCAATTGAAAAAAGCGGCTCATCGTCAGAAGAATCCCAATCACTTTCGTCTAAAGGCCGAGGTACTACTTCCTCGGAGATATCTTCTTGCTCTAAATTTAGATCTTCCTCGTCTTCTTCATCTATATCTTCACACTCTGATTCATTTAAATTCATTAAATTATGAATAATTTCACCATCCCGCAACCCTGAAAATGATACGATTTTTAGACGCGAGTGCCCAAAGTATCACCTATGATACCGAAAGAAATGTGCCAAAATAATGTATTTAATTGCATAATCTATACAGTATAACTTCGTGAACGTTTAGTGTAATGACGATTCTAAATAGTTACAACAAAAAACACACGCAAAAACAATATAAAATAATACTTACTTCTGCTCAAATTCGCCATTTCGGTTTTTCTGCGTACCTTCAATTTCAAATTATGATAGGCAAGACCCAGACCAACCAAAACGAGCCGTAGCCACCTAGTATCATAGCCTAATAACTATTTCAAGTGATTTTGATAATGATTCAAACAAACCGCGACAAATGGCGTTGCAAAAAAATTATTTTCCCGAGTATCATAGGTGACACCGAGGGTCTCAGGAGGATATATAAAATTCTCGTGTCACAATGTTAGTCTGCATACTCCTCCGAAACGGGTGGACCGATTCTCATGAAATTTTCTGTGCATATCGGGTAAGTCTGAGAATCGGCCAACATCTATTTTTCATATGTACCACGGGCGAAGCCGGGGCGGGCCGCTAGTAAATATATAAATATAATATAGATATAAAGACTGGGAAGAAACTGGCCTTCGAAACACAGTTTACCACTAGTTCGAAGGTCAGCGTCTGAACATAATACATAAACCTGTTTCTTGAAAGATATTTTTTTAAAGACAATTTTGTAAATATGTATATTTTCACAAATTTCAGAGCGCGTCCGAGACGTCGGCCGGCGCCGGCGGCGGCGCGTCGTCAGGATGCGGGTCGCGGGTCTCGTCGCGATCGCGGACCTCCGAAGAGCCGCACATTGGTAAGTAATTGGTAGTATTATTTCAGCATTTGTAGCATTCACGTACTTATAAACAAGTAGACTAATCACCCGCAACTTTGGCCGCGTAGTCAGAGGAAATTCCCGATCCCATGGGATTTTCGGGATAAAAACTATCCTATATGTTCATACAATTTTGGAGAGTCACTATTGTTGTTAACTGCATGTCAGTGGAACACAGCTTTTGTGAAAAACTTAAAAATGTAAAAAATGCATTTTGTAGTGTTATAAATGAATTCCAGTGTTTACAAGAAAATTAAATTGATTATCCCGTACCGCGTATGAAGTTTGCAAGGCAACATTTTGTTTCCGATTTTCCCCAGATTTATTTTCACTTATAAATTTTACTATACGTTTTCAGGCAAATACAAGCTGCTCAAGACGATAGGCAAAGGCAACTTCGCCAAAGTGAAACTGGCCAAGCACGTGCCGACCGGCAAGGAGGTGGCTATCAAGATTATAGACAAGACGCAACTCAACCCCGGCTCGTTGCAGAAGTTGTTTAGAGAGGTGGGTGGTGTTTATTTATGTGTTAATGATATGAAAAGAATTTTGTGAGACTTATCTTGATACGGTAGTAGCAATGCAATTTAGTTGTGGATATATTAAAGGTTCTATTGTTTTCTATTAAATCTATTCAGGTATAAAACACAGACTATTATAAAGTACCTCTGCATATAAAAGGAAAGAAAAATAAAATCAGGTAAAGTTGAAATGTACAAAAATATATTTCTTTGTGATGATTGATTTCTATTCAAGTAATAAGGTTAGCTAGTCAGAAAAATCCAATAAAATTATGGAGTTTCGATGGATTATCCTTTTATATTTATACTTAAACATAAAAGGTCTTATAGATGCATAATATTTTCTAGGAAAATATACGTTACACTTTAAGTACATGATAACGAATACTAATTACGGTATATTTCATCAATTTCAGGTTCGGATAATGAAAATGCTGGATCACCCAAATATAGTGAAACTCTTCCAAGTGATAGAAACGGAAAAGACGCTATATTTAGTGATGGAGTATGCTTCCGGCGGTGAGGTATGTATATTCATTTCACATGTAATTGTTGTTTGTTCGTAGAAACGTTTATTAACATTTATAAAGCAATGTACATGCAATACACAATTATTTATTAGGTATAGCCTACTGTTTGTGTTCTGACATCGTTTTTGGTAAAATTATTATAGGATTTGTGGTCGGTTTTTATTAAGGTAATTAATTTGTTGTTTTTCTGGACACAATAAACAATACATTTCTTTAACTAGAATTCAGTTCTTTTTGCTCCAGGAAAAAAAACAGTACACATGGTTAGGGAGCCAGGTGCAAATTTGGTTCATTATTTCCTCTCAAGAGATAATTCGTCAGACGCATGAGAGTATAGTATTATAAAGCCTCGTGAACGTCAGCTGGCGCTCGGTTGGGGGGGTGAGCGGTTGTAGCCTCCCACGCACATAGGAAAAGAAATACATTCATTCATTCATTTCCTCTCAGCTAAAAATTTGTCAAATTGTAGCTAACCCAATATCTCAACGAAAAAAAATAGTCAGCTGGTTACAACATGGTGTATTATACGTCAGCTGGTGTCTCGAACATGAAAGTTAAATTTAAAGAAAAATTTATTTTCCGTTATTTCCTCTCAAACAAAAATTTACCTGATGATAGCTTATATGTAACTGTGGATAAATATATATGTCAGCTGGCTGTATCTTGGTGGAAAAACCGTCAGCTGATACGGGAGGCTACAACCGCTCTTCCCCCCAACCGAGCTCCAGCTGACGTTCACGAGGCTTCATAATACTATACTTTGATGCATTTTACTAATTACCGCTTGAGAGGAACTTGGTCATAAAATCTGCTGCTGGCTCCCGGACCAACAAGTAGAATAAGGTTTTGTGAAAAGTGGTCCTTCGAGCCGGATCTGTAGAAACTTTTGACAATAGAGTGTCTAAAATAACAATTTCATTTAAACGTACATCAGAAATATACAGTTAATAGTCTAATATCATTTTAAAATAATTTTCTAACAAAAATTCCAGGTATTCGACTATCTAGTACTACACGGTCGTATGAAAGAGAAAGAGGCTCGAGCGAAGTTCAGACAGATCGTCTCAGCGGTACAATATTGTCATCAAAAGCGAATCATTCACAGGGACCTTAAGGTAAGTGCAATAGGGTCGAAAATACCTTGATAGGTAATGCCAGAAGTGAAAAGTAACCTTAATATCAATGAAATAAGGTTCAAAATTCGTTGATAGATAATTGTGGGCATATTGTTTCGATTTAGATATTGTATTATTGGTACTGTAGAAACTGAACTAAACAAAGATTGTAAAGGGGCTGTAAAAGTGATAAACTATTTTATATATTTATCAGGGGCTATAATTCTTATCGACACGGTCGGTATAATAGGAATCAATTACGTTAATTCAACATGCAAACCACATGCCAAAGTGGTTTTGGCAAAAAAATGCTGGTCAATTGCTTTTATTACGCTGTTTTGCTCACAGCGTATAAAATGAATGGTATCAAACATCACCAATCCATACTAATATTATAAATGCGAAAGTAACTCTGTCTGTTACTCAATCACGCCTAAACTACTGAACCAATTTGCATGGAATTTGGTATGGAGATATTTCGATACCCGAGAAAGGACATAGGCTACCTTTTATTGCGAAATATGTACCACGGGCGAAGCCGGGGCGGACCATTAGTATTCACATAAAATTTCACATTTCAGGCGGAAAACCTGCTACTGGACGGCGAGATGAACATAAAGATAGCGGACTTTGGTTTCTCTAACGAGTTCACGCCGGGCGCCAAACTCGACACGTTCTGCGGCTCGCCACCGTACGCGGCGCCTGAACTGTTTCAAGGTATGTACTCAAACTCAAACTTAAACTTAAACTCAAACTCAGAAATAAATTAGACTTGTTTAGAAGCACTCTTGGAGCGAAATAACATAGTTTTTTCTATGTATGCAATGATTTAAACGCAAAATACAATTTACTTTTGTTACTTAAGGAGGGTAAATGAGAATTCTTGTATACTTATAATTGATCTTCTTACCTGTGCCTTAAAATGTCAACTATTTGTACACATTACACATAATATTTGTTAAAATTGTTATTAAATTATTGTCTTCAAACACCTGTTGCAATAGATAGCACATATTATTAATATTGAAACTGATTATTACCAGCAAGAAATACCACTTTTCTCTTATTATAACGTTGATATTGTTGTATTACATAGCACACATTATTATGTGTTGATTTAACTTGTTTCAAATAATAATATGTATTTATTAAAATTTGTTTTTTCAGGCAAGAAATACGACGGTCCCGAAGTAGATGTATGGTCCCTCGGTGTAATATTATACACTCTCGTATCTGGGTCACTGCCGTTCGACGGGTCCACGCTGCGGGAACTGCGCGAGCGAGTTCTGCGCGGGAAGTATAGGTGCGTGTATACAGACATACAGACAGACAAACATTTATTTATTCTCAAACTCAAACATTTATTTATTCAACTAGCTGTTGTTCGCTTGCGTGGAAAAGATTAATTTTCATGGTATAAGTTTTCATCCCCTATTTTACCCCTTTAGGGGATGAATTTTCTAAAATCCTTTCTACGTTACGACATCTACCTGCATGCCAAATTTCAGCCCTATACATCCAGTGGTTTAGGCTGTGCGTTGATAGATCACTATATCAATCACCTTTGAGTTTTATATATGTATATAGATTAGACTTCTTTTAGAAGCACTTTCGAATCGTCATTACATATTTTTAACATTTACCACCGATTCGGAAAGCAGTATCTATGGAGAAGAACCGACAAGAAACTCCATAGTTGCTCTTTTAAAATCATGTCCATATTATAATTTAATTTTACATAATATGTAACCTATATCTTACTACATAATATATCATAATACGCCAAAGAACTGTTCAGTATTTTCAAAAAGACTTCTTCGAAAAACATTTTTAAATTTTCACAACATAGTTTTACTATTTACCACCAATATACACATACACAGATATATACCTACATCATCAGCCCATATATGTTCCCACTGCTGGGACAGGGGCCTCCTATGAGGGTACAGGCCATAATCCACCACGCTGGCCAAGTGCGGGTTGGCGGATGACACATATCGTCGAACTTTTTGATTCTTCGACATGTCGGTTTCCTCACGATGTTTTCCTTCACCGTTCGAGCAGTGGTGTTGTTACAACATGCGCAGATAAATTGAAAAATCATTTTATTTCCTGCGCGCTCGCCCGGTCTCGAACCCCGGACTTATCGATTCGAAGTCCGAGGTCTCACCACTGAGCCACCACTGCTCTCTTATATACCTACGCACGCACGTATATACGCATGCACGCACGTATAGATATACATGTACGAATATACGTACGTATAGACGTATGCACTTATAGGTGCACGTGCGAATGTAAAACACACGCGCACACCCATGACAATGTGTCATATTCAGGAACAAATACAATAAAAGACACGACATGTACGTTAATGTATATACACCCGTGAATGTGTATGCACATACACAGTCGTTTAAGTATACACAATACACAAACGCATGCGTGTGCAGACGCATGTGCGTATGTACACTCATATGCTGATTTGTGTACGTTTGTGCACTTGACTTGATTTTAACTGTTTTTGATAGGTTTTTGGGGTGTAAATTTCAATTTTTTTTTTGTCTGTTTGTTACAGAATACCGTTCTACATGTCGACCGACTGCGAGAACCTGCTGAAGAAGTTCCTCGTTCTGAACCCGGCGAAGCGAGCGTCGCTCGAGAGCATCATGCGGGACAAGTGGATGAACACCGGCTACGAGGACGACGAGCTGCGGCCGTACGTCGAGCCGCAGCAGGACTTCAAGGACCACAAGCGGATAGGTCGGTTGCTATGGCGACGCTCTGAGAGCACAAGCGACAAGTGGATGAACACCGGCTACGAGACGATATCAGCAATATTTTATTTATTTATTTATTTTGCTGGCAAAATACAAACAAAACTTATTCTAAAATAAAAAAAAGACGGGTTGCACTCCGGGAGTGCCGGCAGAAGTGAAAACTTGATTATTAACGTTGAGCATGTTTGATATCTATCAGTCTTACGCTTTTTCGATCAGGCCACGTGTCCTGACGCGAGTTTAAGATTTTATACCCAACGCCGCTAAAGAAGTTTTCACTTCAAAAACAGCACAGAAGGCGACCTTATCACTTAACCCGTGACACGTTCTACGCACAATATTTGTGTCGTAACGCAAATTGTACTGTAGCGTCCTGCGCACAAACTCTGTGCCTAACGCGGCCCGTGACATTGAAGGTCATCAGTAGAGACTTACAAGTGAATGTTTCCAGTATAAAAAATATTTCTCTATGCCTTAAACATTTATAATTCGAATCGACACGACTCCGAGACAGGTAATAGAGACCAAAACCACAAAATAAAAAAAAAAAGTGAATCATTGATTGAGTTGCGTCATCGGCCATAGTTTGTGACATTTGTCTTGTTCAACGAATATTTGGATTGTGAATTATGCCGAGAGGAATAATTAGATGAGTGATAATTGAGACGTATATTACTGGAAATTGTACGTAGAATACGTTTATGATATTGGTTTTAGGGATATTTGAAGAATACTCAGTGAAAAAGTGTCTCAACTTTTCAGTGCGGAAGACGCAAAATGGCACTTTTTTTCTTGTTTGTGAATAATGGAGATTTGTTATTATTTATAGTGAAATACGTTGTGTTAAATGTGTGAAAACATAAGTGAATGTATTTGGCAATCGTGGCAGTGATATGAAAACGTGAATATGATCATTTGATAACTCAGAATTATCATGTAAGTGTTAGTATGTAAGCAATTAAAATTAAAACAAAATTAAATCAATTTCTATAATTATATAGAAAAAATATATCGTCATGATTACATTTTTATGCTATAACTAGTTTCTTCTTCTTTCCAAAAATATATCATACATGGCATATAATTATAGAACAATAGGGTAAATAAAATTTTCAAACTCGGTAGTCATAAAAAAGCTAGATTTCGTGAACTCCCTTGACACTATCGGGATCGGTGCCGGCTGTGCGCCAGACGCGTGATAGGTTAAGAGTGATGATGAATATTATATCCCACGTGCTGAATATAATCTACTAACTATATTATATTCTACTAGCTGTCCCGGCAAACGTTGTTCTGCCTTACTCTTATCATTTAAGGGGGTGAAAACGAAAAAGAAACAAAATTTCATGAGATTCGATCAAGCCGTTTCGGAGGAGTTTAACTATAAACACCGAGACACGAGAATTATAAAAAATAATACTAAATTTCTTGCAATCAATTTTCCGCTCGACACTTTTCCCGCTTATTCAACGGGAATGAGTAGTTCTACCACGGTAAAGAATACCCTATAACACTCTCTAGCTTTTTAACTATACTCCAGACACAAATCATTTCATAAAACGGCTCCGTTGCAACGTGAGAGACAAACAAACATACATTCGCATTTCGCAAGGATTACAGATATTATAAAATGACTAGCGGTTCGCCCCGGCTTCGCCCGTGGTACCTACATGTTTAAACAATCCTATCTCTCAAGTTGGATCGAACTGCACATGGTGTGCGAATTTTATTATAAACGGTTAAGTGGTTTAGGAGTCCATTGAGGACAAACATTGTGACACGAGATTTATATATATTAAGATTACTAAGCTATCTAATTTGGTAAGGTATAGGGAAATGAAATTGTAAACGGTCCTTGGAGTCGATCGTAACTTGCGTTATGGTCATAAAGGTAAACAATATGGATTTAAAAGTAATATAAGAAAAATTCTGGATTATCTTTCGAGGTTTTTAGAATAATTTAATATTCTTATTTACAGGAAAAATATTATAAACATTGCTTCAAACATACATACACAAAAATGCCTTCAAGCATTGCACTTTGCGAAATTGGGATGTTGAGCTTATCAGCTGTAGACAGTTGGAAGCTTACATATAAAAATTATGTTTTGCATATAAAAATTATATTTGTTTGATATGGAACTAAGTAAAGAGTATCTTTATAATTTTGAAAAATGCGTTTGTTTTTGGTAAACAGGCAATTCATTTTCTTAATATTAGTAACTAATAAATTCAATGCTGTATTTGATAGACGATAATTAGTGTCGAAACTTAAAGAATACTTGCAAAAAAATCCTTTTTATAAGAATTTTTATTGTAGGTACTTATTATAGTGTTTTTGTGAACAAACTACGATCTATGTACAGTAATTATTAATATTTTCTTACTTAGTCCCATATCAACCACAAATAATACTACATAATAATAATATGCATTTAACAATATAATATATTTATGTTGAATTTTATTACATTTCATGCGCCTAACATTATGGGCACAGCGCAAGTCGGTACGTTTGCGATCATTTTATATGTGTGTACGTGATACTCTGTCTTATTTGATGTTTTTTATTTAAAAAAGAGCATGTGTGAGCGAAAGTTCCTGGCAAGATTCAAAGATACCAAAATCGTCGCCTTACTCCATGACGTGACGGTCTTGCCATGACGCGACGATCTAGAACAATTCATAAATTATTAATATGGGGGGGGGGGATTATTTAAGAAATACTGGAATTAATTTGTTTTTTAAAGTGTTTGAATATTGTGTTGAAATTTTGTTTAGAGTTCAATGTTCAATGTTGTACGAAAATATTATGTTTTGATATACATAGTTCATAAAACAACATATTTGAATGAAAAAAGTATTAATTTTGAAAACCTATTTAATTATAATTATTTTGAACTTTGAGAAATATTCGGCTTTAATATTTTAATGAATAAAAAATATTTATATGTAATCTTAAAATGGATTAGATAACTTCTAAGTATTAAAAACTAAGACATCGATAAGACAGAGTTTTAGATGTTGTACAATTTTAGCTTTCATTTTGATTTATTTTTTATTTTTTCCATATTTTATAAGCTTTTTTTAGTAGCTGCATGTTCGTAATGGCTTTATTGCCTTACATAAATATATATTTTCTATATTATTTCAGTTATATATTTCAGTTTATTTTATAGTAAATGTTTTAGCACTTTAGCAGTCATGTGATTTAGAATTTATGGTATTTCTTTTATGTGTCTTAAATGTTAATTTTAATAAGGTTTTGAAAGATAAAGTGTTTTCATAAGAGAAACTACAAAGGCGAAAGACGCGGGTTCGAATCCCAAATCGTGATCGATTTCTATTCTTTAAAAAAATTCTCAGAGAAACAAACATTTTTTCACAGTGAATCAATAACAAATAAAGTAATTAATTTTTTTTTAATATTTAGTTGGAAATGTACACCCATGTTTCCTTTTCAAATCTTGTGTCGATATTATGTATTTTGAATCAAATTCAAATTGTAATTATTATTATTATTAAGACATTGTTAGATGAAAATGGTAACTAATATTTTGTAAATATTTATTTAAAAGTATACTTAAGTATATCGAGATTTGAATTAAAATGATTCCTACTTTCAAATACTTTTAAATTTCTCATAATTCAGACTTAAATAATTTTGAAATAAAATGTGTTCCCCACATAAAAGTATATTCTCTAACATATAGGTAATTTGTATCGTTTTCAGAGGCGTTAGTATGTTTGGGGTACAACAGGCAAGAGATTGAATATTCGCTAGCGGAGGCGAAATACGACGACGTTTTTGCGACGTATCTGTTGCTTGGGAGAAAGAGTACTGATGTGAGTATTTTATATTATTATAATTTACTAGCGGTCCGCCCCGGCTTCGCCCGTGGTACACGTTTACGTTTTCTCTCCATATGAACCATCCTCGTGACTTACTTGATAAAAGAATTATCGAAATCGATCCACACGTTCACGCGTGATGCCATGACCAAGGAAAACGGGTTTCATTTTTATAAACATATATTTAATATAGATAATATATAAGAGTCAAACATTAAATTTCAATGCAAACTTATTAATATAGATTACTAGCGGTCAGCCCCGGCTTCGCCCGTGGTACATATGAAAAATAGATGTTGGCCGATTCTCAGACTTACCCGATATGCACAGAAAATTTCATGAGAATCGGTCCACCCGTTTCGGAGGAGTATGCAGACTAATATTGTGACACGAGAATTTTATATATAAGATTTATCAATTAGTTTCAATTAATATCGATGACGTTATAAAGTGACGTAGGATCAATCCTATTCATAGTTGAATCGCGTAGTACATTATTTTTTTATAATTTTCTTTAATCCAAATATGTATGTACATTTCCAACTGAATTTATTAAAGAACTAGGGGTCCGCCTCGGCTTCGCCCGTGGTACATATTTCGCAATAAAAGGTAGCCAATGTTCTTTCTCAGGGTCTAAAGATTATTTGTGCTAAATTTCATCAAAATCGGTCCAGTAGTTTATTCGTGAAAACACACATACATACATACAAACCTTTTCTTCTTTATAATATTAGTACATATAAGTATAGATGGACGATTATTTAATTTGACGATCTCCGAAGCCCTATATATAATTCTATCCGGATTTCTTTAATTAATATTTATTTATTTATTAATATTTATTTATTTATTTAATATTGTATAAATTTCCAGCCGGAGTCGGACGGCAGCCGCTCGGGCTCGTCGCTGTCGCTGCGCAACGCGGCCGCGCCGCCGCAGCAGCAGCAGACTGCGGCCAATGCACACGCCGGTATGTATACGTGGGGTATACGTGGGGTATATGCGGGTGGGATCGCGTATAGATGTGTATAGTGACGTATATACGTTTATACGTAAATATACACGTTTAGGCGTATAAATGTGTACACGTGGGCATGTACGGGTATACAGATATATAGACATGTACGTACTGATGTATATCACGTATATGTACGTTTATGCATGAGTATATATGCATATACCCGCGTATGTGTATACTCGGGGGAGTATAGGTATTTATATTTGCAAACAAAAGAAAAATACATATTCTTTTAGTCAATATACAATTATTAGATTAAATTTAAAGATTTTTTTTTGTCCAAAGTAGCAAGTTTTTATTCAAAATAGAGTTTTAAAATGTGTAATACATTTAAAGCTAGTTTTATACTTATTATGCTTTAAAATGTTAATTCATAGTCAGGTCTATTTATTTGTAAGACACATTTTCATTCAAAACGAAGTTATAATAATGATCAAAACATATTATTTAATAATATAGCATAGGATTTTAATCTAGTCATTAAAATTAGTTTACAAACTTACATTTATAAGTAATCTTACTAGAAATAAAATTCGCATTGTAATATCGCTTAGGGGTTTAATAAAAATTAATTAATTGATTTTATTAATCGGGCTTTGAGCTTATCTAACAGGGCTACAAACTGTAGGCGAATAGAAGTATCATTTGAGGTCCATTTGTTATTTATTCGCTTAAAACTAAATGGATTTAATAATTATGATAATTTAATACTGGCCATATTTACCAATTTATAATAATAATTGTTTTTTTTTTGTATGACGAAAATATCGTCCAATTTGCTATCAAATTGTTGTTTCCAAGAATAAATATCACAGATCATAATTAAACTGGAGAGGGCAAGCGCTTTAACTTCAATATTTCTTATATTGTATATGAATTTACAGACGAAACTAATTCTGATAGGTTCATTGTATTTTTTTAATTAACCGACTTCAAAAAAAAGGAGGAGGTTATCAATTCGGCCGGTATGTTTTTTTTTTTTTTTTTTTTTTTATGTATGTACACCGATTACTCCGTGGTTTCTGGACCGATTTACGTGATTCTTTTTTTGTTCGATGCGGGATGGTGTCGAATTGGTCCCATAAAAATTTTATTCGGATAGGCCCTGTAGTTTTTATTTTATGAGCATTTTTGTAAATGTTGCAAGTGCAAGTTTGAAGTCGGTTGTTTTTAACGCAGTTATTGACTTGTTTGATAAGGGATTATGGATATTCTTTTTTCATTTTTGTAGGTATTTCAAAGTGTTTGGATTGATTTTTTTGTTGTACGGTCGCAAAAAATTGTACGGTCGGTCATGCGTTATCTAGTTACAACTATGATCTGTGTTTTTATTCACTTGAATATCCATTTAGTTCGAAGCAAATCTATACGCTTATTATTTTTATTGTCTATACAATTATGTGTGCTTTATCGTGCTGTACACCCATCACAAACTAGTGCTGTTGAGAACGGGCTTTAATAACGTTAACGGTTTTAAAGCGGGTTTTTTTTTGCGCGCAATACGTATGTCATGATGTGTGTTCCCGTTAACGATCGCGTATATGATCACAGTTTATGTTTAGTTGGAATTTATTTATTTGGAGAGGTCAAATGCGTTGGGATTAACGCGAAATAGTTTTTTTTGTCATTATTAGTCGTATCACATGATTCGAGATTGAGTTAACGATAGAGTATTTATTTTTTCTGAATAAAATTTGATTATAAAATTCTACGGTCAAGGTTGTTATTTTTATTATTATCATTTCTTCAAGTATTTGAATATCAAATTACTTAATATACTATCCAATCAGTGTTAACCCTTGTGACGTTTCGAATGTGTATTTTTACGATTTTTACACTTTTCCTGATTGTTGCACTTGTGTTGTGTATAGCGTGTTTTTTTTTATTCTTTCTATGTTAATTGTATTTGTATACAAGATGTGTAGATTTGTGAGTGTCAAACTTGTAAAGATATTACTGTCTAGATCAATTTTTGTTTGAAAACCATTTTTTTCTGCTAAGGAATCAATTCTTTTTGTTTAGCCAGCTAATTTTGCCGTGTATTTCATGTACACTAAGTTTTACTTTCTTCACTTTCTATAATCTTGATGGTTCTTGATGTTATATGCACGTAGTGATTTATAATGAAATTCTTATTATCTTTATTCTGGGTGGTATTGTTCTTCGCAAAAAGTTTGTACTGTATAGTACTACCATCGGTTGCATTCTCTACAATTCGATGTTATCAGTAAATGAAGGCAGTTAAACGCAGTACATTATAGACTTTCTCATTATCTGGTTAGTTCTTATACTATCTATATTGATCGCACAATCTTACATATTGATGTCAAATCTGGTATCCTCGTTATTATAAGGGGTTTTACTAGCAATCTCAGTCAAATACCGCATACAACAAATAGAAGACTTATATGTAAGGGTATCGTGTTGAGATCTCGTGTACAATTATACATCGTTACTTTGAGGTTATATTAGCAGTAATTGTCAGGTTATCGGTATGAATGTTTGAGTTTGAGTTTGAGTTTGAAATCTCTATTTTATTATAGTAGGCTATCGGTATCAATTCTATAAGATCTTGTTGCGTTGCGCGCGTTTTGTGTTATGGTAGGCTATCGCTATCATATCTCGTACGAATACTTCGTATCATCTTGTCTCGTTGCGTGCGGTTTGTGCGAAATTTCGTAACATGTCGTTATCGATGTATTAGCGTTGATCGATAGGTATCGTTTGTGGTATAGTAGGCTATCGGTATCAAATCTACACAACAACTAGTCATAGTAAATCGTCGTCGTGTGCGCTAGATTCGTTATCAAATCTCGTATACAACGTAAGATGTGGTTGTGTCTGTTTCGTTTCACGCGGATTATGCTATAGTAGACAATCGGTATAAATTGTATAAGATGTGGTCTCGTTTTGCGCGGTTTCTGTTGTAGTAGGCAATCGGTATAAATTGTATGAGATGTGGTCTCGTGTTGCGCGGTTTGTGTGGCGTGTACGGTAACGCTGGGCGTGGGCAGGGCCGGGCTCGCCGTCGCACCGCGGCGTGCAGCGCAGCATCTCGGCGAGCGCGCGGCCCGCCGGCGCCGCCTCGCGCCGCGCCTCCTCCGGCGCTGAGGTGCTGCGGGCGCAAGGTAACACACCCCACACACCCCACACACACCCCACACACACCCCCACACCCCCCACACACACCCCCCCATACACATATCCCAAGTCCTACATCGTGTACGTATACGTTGTCCTACATCCTACATCCTGTACGCCTCCACACACCCTATACCCTCTGTATACTTATGTGTACATCCTGCATCGTACACCATGTATACTATGTCCCATATATATCGTCTTGTACACTACAAACAATATACTCAGTATATACATATATATAGTATATAATATACATAACGTACAGTAAAACACTATCACACACCCACACATATTATGTACATCTCTGTGTGTAGCCTCGGCGGCCTCACATCCTACATCCTACACGCCTACATACACCCTACTCCCTATTCATACTTTTGTGTATATCCTGTCCAGTATATATTGTATATACACCACAGTTTATATACACAGTATATTACATTGTACATCCTACACCCTGTCCACATACTTGTGTACATCTTGCTACCTATACAACCGAATACACACAACGACATAACACCTACAATATATGATATCTATATCCACACATATATATCTCTTTATTCCGTTTATAAGTTATACGTGTATCTATATCCATTTCCCTTTGTACACCTTCGATATCCAAATTACATACAAATATACAATCTTGTACGTCTTCACGTATATACTATGTATCGTATACGTATATATTTATGTATCTAATTATTACTGTACGCATATAATTACTATCGATATTTAAAACGCGTTTTATAGGTTATATTATGATGTAAGCAAAAGCAATAAATCATATATTTTATTAATGTTTATATTATATTTATATACAAATTAAATCTACAAACAGCAAGACATTTTTACGCTTATAATCCTGCCTCATTTTCCTTACAAAACTCATATCTTTTCAATTCCCGATATTGCATGTATATGTAGCTTTTATTTGCATGTCTATAATATGTTTTGGGCATTTATGTTTTAGAGATTGAATTTTATGTATATTAAGGGTAAAATAGGGGAGGGTTAAAAACGTTATAGGTTTTTTGGGTCAAAGTTTTGCGTGTGGTTCGTAAAATATTGTTGTATGAAAATGCATGAAAATTATTACGTTTTAAAGATAAGATTTAAAGATAATTATACGTTTTACAGATAAAATATGAGAATACTGATAAATGTCTTATTTGTGATTAACACTTATCAAGTAACACTAAGTTACATACACAGTTGACAGATATATACTACGTACATACAGTTAGGAAACTAAGCCCCCCCCATGAAATTATGACGTATAGCTATAGGGCTGTTACTTTTTGATATTTAACCGACTTGAAAAATAAAGGAGAAGGTTATCAATTCGGCCTGTATATTTCTGTTTGCTTTTTTTCACAGTTGATTTTGTGGTAATTTGGAGATTAAAACCCGTTAAAATACAAAAATGGTGTAGCCTAAATATGAATTTACACGAAGAAACAATCCGAATTAATACAGCTTGTAAAAGTAAATACGTTTTTATCAGTGCTATATTTTGAAATCTAGTTTTGTTATGGACGCCGAAGGCTATTTAATGTACCTAAATTATTTATAATGCTTGATATTTGTATTATACATATATTCAATAATTATTTTAAACCAGAATTTACAATACTTGTATGTAGGTATACCTACAAAATTATTTTTAAAACGATAAATTTAATTAAATTAAAAAACACAAAATATGCAAAAATAAATTAAAATTATTATTATACGAGCATAGAACCTCTACCTTTTTGTTTTAGGAAGAAAAAGAAAATAGTTTGACAGGCTTAGTGCTTGACAAAGTGGAGACGCCACGTATCGATAAAAATACAATAATTATATTATTTATAATATCTATCTTTTTCTTCCCTAATATTTACGTAATTATGCACATAAATTTAAACAAGATTTTTTTAAGGTTTCCTTTTTTTATATTTTCGTGCTCTTCTAGATTGCGTAAAAAATAGATGCGATCTTTAAACAGACTGGACTCCTAATAGGTACTATTTGTAGCTATCATTTTGATAGAAAATATGTCAACATAATATAAAACTCATACTGCCATATCTATAGAAATTAAAAAATAGTCTCTTTTTAACTTGTAGTCAGATATGGTATTTACAAATATATTTATTGAAAGGGCTACAAACTGAAACAATCGATATTTATTTAATGTGAATTGACATCACTTTAAACTTTTTTCCATACTATATTCAAAATCTGTGGATGTGTCACCCGCTACTATCGATCCCCCTCAATACCCTTGTAAACACGCTTGATGGGGGGGGAGCCATTTCGAACATTTTGTATGAAGTTTCCTTACTGTATGTATCTGTATATTGTGTTACATATTATGTAAGAATGTTATTGAAGGGTCAGAAACACACAGAATTTCACTGTATAGCACTTTTTGCGATTTGGTATCACTGTAATTCACGACTACACTGTGTTGAAAACCGCATGCATTTGTGTTTAATTTATTTTTAAGTATACTTTCGCATGAAATTTGTAATACCCTCTCTTAAATGCACTGCACTTGAAAGAAAATTTGTATCAAATCATTTCTAAATTCTTTTTTGCATGTCTTCGTAGAAAATGTAATGAACGGGTAGTATGCGGTATACGAACAATCTATAGTGTAGTTAAATATAAGCATGTCATACCTATGTGAAAACTATTTAAACGGATGGACCAATTTTGATAATTTTAACAAAACTAGCTCACAGTTAAACGGGCATGTAGATTATTTTTAATACATCACTTAAAGTCTAACATATATTAATTTTTAAGTACTATCATAGGTTTTAATTAGTACGTTACAACGTAGGTTATAAGTAACAGGCTTATATAGTTTAGTGTAGGAAAAGTTATAATATTTAGTTTATAAATCGTTTAATAAAAAGCTTTTCGAGAGGGTGTTCATTTAATAACAACATCACGCTTTGTGGTTTGATGCTTACTCAAGCAAATGTGGTCGTTTGTTCATTATTTGTAACATTTAAACAGCTTCTACAGTCACAACTTACTAAGAAAGTCACTAGACTTTCTATCAATGTACTGACGTTGATACTTGTTTAATAAAATTAATAAATTGTACTTTTCATTGTGATACAAATAATAGTAGCAAATATCCCATAAAACTACTATTTTTTTATGTCAGAGCAAGCAAAGGGGCAGGTGGGCCACCTGATGGTAAGTGGTCACAACCGCCCGTAAACACTTGTAACACTATCTAGTGTTACAAGTGCTTTGCCGGCCTTTTATGGACAAATAAGCTCTTTTCTTGAAGGCCCCAATGTCGTAGTTGTTCGGGAACACGGCAGGTGGCAAATCGTTCCACAGTTATTAACAATACAGATTTGTATTTGAGATCAGTTTTTGTAACAAATACTGTTTATAAATAATTGAATAATGAACAAACGGATTGACTAACAGGTGCTAACGCTATCGCTTTAGGCTATGTTCATATAAGGTTTGTAGTTTTGCTACTTACAGGTATACAGCTAATAGTGTAAATGGTATGAAAAAACCAGAAAATTTTGTGTATTCATGGTCCGGGAGCCAGCAGCAGATTTTATGACCAAGTTCCTCTCAAGCGGTAATTAGTAAAATGCATCAAAGTATAGTATTATGAAGCCTCGTGAACGTCAGCTGGAGCTCGGTTGGGGGGAAGAGCGGTTGTAGCCTCCCGTATCAGCTGACGGTTTTTCCACCAAGATACAGCCAGCTGACATATATATTTATCCACAGTTACATATAAGCTATCATCAAGTAAATTTTTGTTTGAGAGGAAATAACGGAAAATAAATTTTTCTTTAAATTTAACTTTCATGTTCGAGACACCAGCTGACGTATAATACACCATGTTGTAACCAGCTGACTATTTTTTTTCGTTGAGATATTGGGTTAGCTACAATTTGACAAATTTTTAGCTGAGAGGAAATGAATGAATGAATGTATTTTTTTTCCTATGTGCGTGGGAGGCTACAACCGCTCACCCCCCCAACCGAGCGCCAGCTGACGTTCACGAGGCTTTATAATACTATACTCTCATGCGTCTGACGAATTATCTCTTGAGAGGAAATAGTTAACCAAATTTGCACCTGGCTCCCTAACCAATTTGGATGTGTAATTTCTGATTGTTAATAAACAGAACCTGAAAATGAGCATAGCCTTAATGTGTATTACATAATATAAGTGTTAGGTGCCTACGTGTATGTGGGTGACACTATACACCTTAGTGTGTGACACTTTACACTTAGCGAGTGAAGTGTCACTAACGCACTTTGCACTAAGAACACTTTTAGTGTGTAATATGTTGATTTTGGTGTTACAGTTGGCACAACCACGAGCGCTGCGAATAACACAACATCAACGGCCACCACGACAACGTCCAATTTCAAAAGACAGGTAATTTTTAAAATATCTTATCGATTCTAGAAATAATTGTAATTGAGTTTGTACTGATGAAAGAGTAGGTAATAGTAGATGATGGTAGTTGAATAAAGGAATTTCATATAAAAAAATATGTATAAGTTTTCTTAGTAATTTTAAATTTGACAACATATTAAAGAACGCTATATGTTTTACCAGGACTCATTTAATGAACATTTTTGTATTACACTAGGAATCTCTGAATTAAACTATAGTTAGTATTTCATTTGGTGACATTAAATTCTATCTTTTAATACCTTGAAAATTTTAAATCACGATTTTAATGTGTTGTTAATTAATAATTTTCAGAACACAATTGACTCGGCGTCTATCAAGGAGAACACAGCGCGTATAGCGCAGATGCAGGTAAAGTTTGTTTTGCATATTCTTTTTATATCAATATGTAATCGATTATATTACCCCATTCTATATCTTCTGACCAAATTTGTGCAGCCTTTGAAAAATCACCATGTATAGTAAATACTTATACAAGATAATTAGTGAAAAATTCTTCGAACTGAAAGAGATTTCTGGGTACTCCATTCCCGTTGTATTTTTTATGTTAAAAAGTAGGTTCTTAATTTCTGGGCTGTAATCACATTACGAAACACGATCCCGGGTTCGATCCCTGGTCAGGGCAAATATTTGTGTGATGAATTCAATTATTTGTTCTTGGGTCTGGGTGTTATCTATATATGTATTTATTAAATATTATATTTATCGTCGCCTAGTACCCACAACACAAGCCTCAATTGAGCTTACTGTGGGACTAGGTCGATTTGTGTAATAATGTCCTATAATATTTATTTATTTATTATTTATTTAAAATAATGAAGAACGCACGTATGTCAGGTGCAGGGCTCGCGGCCGACGTCCGCAGCGCCGAAGCTGGAGGCGCGCGCGCGCACGCTGACCGCGCAGCCGCGCCGCGCGCACCACGACGCGCCCGCCAAGCTCAGCCCGCCGCACGACGCGCCCGGGTGAGTGTACACACGTACACGTACACGTACATACACGTACACGTACATACACGTACACGTATATACACGTACATACATGTACACACACGTAACTATATGTAGCGTACACGTTTATATACACACATGTATACACATGTACGTGTACACGTATATGTACACACATGTCGCGTACATGTATATGTACACACATGTACGTGTACACGTATATATATTTACCGTAAATAATACGTGAACTTACACATATTATACATGACATATACACACCGCACATTGTGATATACACATAACGCAAATGATACGTTACACTACATATACCGTACACATTATACATGATACGTGACAACGTACACAGTATACACACATGTCGTACATGTATGTGACATACATACAACACACACATGACATAATTATTATAATATCATACACCGTACACGTACACAAATATAGTTCATGATACGTGGCAATATACAATATACACAATATGATACATACAGGTGCTCAGTGCTTTACAAACACACATGAGCAATGTGCATGTGAACAGTGTAGTTTGTATACACATGTATACATTCACATTGACACGTTTTCATAGCAATAATTAATATAAGTGACAAATTGACCGAATATAATAATTTATTGACTTATTTTACACTAGCATTGATTGGAATATTAGTATGTGTTCTGTGTATCATTCAAAATCATGTAGATTGTGGAATAATTGCATTTTTATGTAGGTAGGTAAAAAACAATAATTATTAATGAATATAATTATTAATATTTATTTGTACATATTTTATATTTATCATATTCTTATATAGGATTTACTGTATGGTATGGTTCTCTTGAATTAAAAATTTAACGTTTCCAAATGCATGTTAATAAAAATTCATTATTTACGTACATATATTTTTTCTTATATATTAAAAGGTATGGAGTTCATGTAAGTTTACGGCTTTGATTTAAAATTTCTAGCTATTTTATGTTACTCCTTACTTTTTTTAATGTTTAATGTTCTTTGAAATTACACCTTTGTCGTAATAAAAAGTAGTCATTGTTTGACCATATTATTTATTTATACACACAAAGCTGTTAACTTACATGATACCTATACACCAATATATTATACATAATATATACGTATACGTATACATACATATACGACATGCAACGCTAACGTAACGCGTCGCGGCAACTAACGAACAGCACGCGTCCGAACAGCGCCCCCCAGCCGGACGGCAAAAACGCGGCGGGCGCGAACGGTTCGAACGCGGCGGGCGGAACGACTGTCGCCACCACGACTACAACCAAGACGCACGTCAAAAGCGCGTCGATATCGTCGAGCGCGGGCGTGCAACCGCTCACTGAAGCTCCACACAACGCGTCCGCGAGAGACTTGGCCACTAGACAGAGGTAGGCGGGCGACGCACGAGCGGTTCGAACGCTCGTAAGAGCGAACGATAGTTTGGGATTTTTTGCGTGCTTTTTTAGTTTCTGCTTTGTAGGGAAGTTTTGCACACATTTTGATTATGCTACGTTTTACGAGCGATACGTTTTGAGTATTTTCTTTTTGTTTATTTGTTTCGTTTGTAGGATGGGATTTTTTGCGGGTTCAAAATTGTTTTGTTTGTAAAACTTTAGTACGAACTTGCCTTCATGTAACATGACATTCCCATCCAATATTAAACTTCTGTATTATCAGTGTTTAGATCATCTGAGGCCACTTTTCTTCTGTACTTTTGTGAAGTTTCAAAGCTGTATTTGTCACGTAAAAAGTCCCATTGGAATTTTTATTTGTATAAAATTTTGTTATTTCAGCACTAAAGCGTGGAATTTATTTTAATAGAGCACAAATTACTTGTTTTGTATGACTTAATGATCATGGAATGTTTTAAATCATTTTTTCAATATCATTAAAATACACTTATAAGTTTTTAATTAAGATGTTATTATTTGGCCAATATGATGACATATTTTAAAATAAAACATTCCATGATATTACCCTTACTTAGTTTTTATATTGAGTTGTGTGAAAAACCATAAGCGTGCTTATGGTTTTTCAAACACGTGCTTTAAAACACTGCGTTGTTTTTTTTATCGATTTCTTTTGTTAGTAAATTACTTTATTCGTATTATTTTAGTGCTGGTTCATGCACTTATGATCTATGATATGTTATAGTTTAGTAAAATAGAAATTAAAGACATATTTTATTTCCAAGTTCATCTCCGAATGTACATGTTCATACATGTATTGGTATATACATAAATACATGTACATACAATATACATACATAGGTATACGTACACATGTATACGTGAGTATAATTAAAAAGTGGGTTATACAAAAAAAAATGTTTAAAATGTGGATTAAAATGTCTTTAATTTCTAATTTATTTTTCCATTTGAAATATTTTAAAATTGTCGCCTAGTTACCAATGATAGTTGAGCACATAGCGTTTCTTATAGATATAAATAATGGATTACACAAACTATTATATGGAAGGAGTTTTGACATGTATCTATCTGTTTCTGCTGATCTGAAATGACAGACGTTTGTCTATCTGTCTTTGGCTGAGTTCATGCTATCCTTTTCACTCTCTCACGCCCGTAATTTCATGGGTAAATCAGTCCATTCTTCATATCTATAGCAGTTTTCAATTTATTAATCCTATGTGCTTTTTAGTTTTACCACACGCGCTTCCAGTATAAAGAATAATTGTAATCTCATTTTTTCCGATTTAGACTTTGAAGCAGTTGATATTTATTGCGTATTGGACATAAAGAATAATTTTGAATTTGTTTAGTTGCTCTTGATACCTAACACGCAATGATAACCGTAAATGCACTGTAACACCTTTTACCCTGTTTTGTCGATTTAAATCGAAAAATTATTAGAAAATGTTTGTTATTATATATTTTATGATTGTTTTGAACATGGAACATTTGGAAATTGTAGAAATTTTGTCAGATAATCTCCAATATCTATTGTATGTTTTGTCCTTATTACTCGTATGTATCTTAACATTTAAATAAACGAAACAAAACATTCAATAGTTATTGGTTGATTATTCTTCGCCCATGTCGAATGCGTTTTTTGCTTTTTGTAATAATTATTCGTCAAAATTTTGTTTATATTCAATTTTGAAGTGAAAATTCTTTACGCGCGTTCAGAGTAAAATTTCAAGGTCGCATCATTACAATACCGTCACGTCATGGAGTAAGGTGACGATAACATTGAATTTCCAAAGAAGTTTCACTTCTGACACGTGTGCTCGGCACATACGATCTTTTTTATATGAACACTTACAATATTTCTTACTACAATGCACAATATTTATTATGTAAATAATTTTTATAACTCAATTATTCCGCTTTTTAGTTGGTGTTATGGTTTTATTATTAACAGCATGCGTAGTTGTGTGTTAATCATAGATTTTATATATTTAGTATTCGATTAACATATTTATTATAATATAAGTATTATGATATACCTCCTATTTATTAATGTTTATTTAATTAGGATTTATTGAGTTTTATGCATGAATTTATTAATTAATTCTTCATAATAAAAATGTTATATTGTAGTTGATCATGTCTGAAGTAGACCTTTAAATTTTTAACTTAACGCATATATCCCATTCTATTCATTCAAATATGTCTAAATATGTATTAGTACACATTTTTACATAACGTCGGCTTCCTTTTTATAGTTGCAGTAAAATAATTTAGTTTCTAATAAGTCTAGCCTCAAAAAATATACATAAACGCATTTTCACTGTTGTATTTATAATTCATCAAATACTTTCAACTCTTGTTATTTCTACTCTAAAAAAGCTATATAAATATGAAAATAAAACTTAATAACTCTATCAAAATACCAATAAACAGAAAGAAAGCGATAGAAGTGTGAAAATAAACCTATAATCTTTGTAGAAATGTAAAAAATTTACTCAAAAATACGATAAACATGTATTTACAGCGTAAACTCATCTCTAACACCGGTATCGGGCGGCACGGGCGCGGGCGGTGCCGGCTCAACGCGCCGCGACTTCCCCAACCCGCTCGTGTTCCCCCGGAACGTGCCGTCGCGGTCCACCTTCCATTCCGGTGAGTTTTATATACGTACTGGTATATACGGATATAGGTAGAGGTATACACTATAAACAGGTATAGGTATAGGGAGATACGCCAGAAATGCAATCGTAGTGCTCCCTAACGCTGTGAATTGTTATGGGCGGCTACTAAACCTTCCGTCAAGTGGGTCGCTTGCTCCATTGTCGGGGTTGCAATAAAAAAATGCGTATGCTCGTGTGGTACAAGGAAATACGTGTAGACATGCATGGATACAGGTAGATATACATACTATACCGGGTGTAATCGTTTGTGCACAGGCGATTATTTCGTAAGTGTTACAGATATCAAAAAACTATAAACTGAAATCAAAAGTTATTATTAGCCTGTGCACACTTAATGATTACACCCTGTATAGGTGTATACGTAGCATTTATGTTAACAGTTATATATAGACTGGTAAATTATTGAATTATGTTTTGTGTATTTTTTAGCAACACAAAAACTGTTATTTATTGTATTGTACGAATTCACGCTAGATTCCTTTAAAATGACATAATTTTCAAATATCCATTTTCCCATATATAACGTGTAGGTCAGACGCGGTCGCGCGGCGGCAGCGCGGGCGGCGCGTACGGCGACGGCGGCTCGCCGCACCAGGCGCGGCCGTCCTTCTTCAGCAAGCTCTCCTCGCGGTTCTCCAAGCGGTGAGTGTTGTGTACACGGCTGTACGGGGACATGTACGTGGGTATGTGGGTATACGTGTACATGTATGGGTGTGTATACTACGTGTACGGGTGTATACATGTACGGGTATATATACGTGTACGGGTGTATACATGTTCGTGTACGGGTGTATATACGTGTACGGGTGTATACATCTACGGGTATATATACGTGTACGTGTACGTGTGTATACGTGTACGCGTACGTATATGTACGCGTACATGTGCATATATACATACAAGTACGTGTGCATATGCATATAAGCAGACGACGTATTATATACACAAACACACCGACCCACCACAAGAAATACAGATATACACAAGCACGCACACGTGTGTAATGTGTATGTAAATATTCAACATAGATACATTTACACACAGAGGTAAAGGGATATATAAACATACACACACACACATAATATATATGTACATAATACAGATTACATAGAACAGAACATGCATAGACTGGAATACATAGATACACACACAATAAAGTAGAGATATAAATATGTACACAGTGACACGGACACACGGTAATATTAAAATGTATATATGTATTAAGTTTATATCCATATGTTTGCGTATGTAGAATAAATAGACATGCAAATATACAAATGTATAAGAAACGTAATATTATTATATTAAAACGCACTTGTAATTTTACATTATTACATTATAGAAATATTTTTGAGTGTATTATATTTCTACAAGTTGTATAATGCATGTGGAATCATCTCTAATTTTGTCTTGTTTCCGCCAAAGTAAAATTTTAATAATTCGGTTTATTAGGCTCAATTAATGAAGTATGTATGCACATACAGATGATCAGATGAATTATTCTTGTTTATGTTTTGTTGAAAATTTTAGCATTTTATACTGAGACAATAATACATTCTTATTAACCAATATGCATTGCTTGCCATTGCGAATAACATAATATCATTCAGTTGTCTTATATTTTAAATTAGAATTAATAATTAATATAATATAACAATTTATTAAATTTACTAAATGGTAAATAAACATGTTTTAGCACACATACATAATCTACATATTTAATAATCTCATGTAATAATTTCATTACTGTAAATTTAATTGAAACATCATATGAAAAATTATGTTCACATCTTGTAAAATACTTGTCACTAACAACACTAAACTTAATATACTTTGTAACTAACATTTTCACTAATACCTGTTGTAAATAATCATTTTGATGTACAAAATAACACTTTTAAGGTACACTATATTAATACAAGTGGATTTAATTGATTAGGTACCATAAATATATTGTATTATTTATTGTAATCACTATTATTATAAATTATTAATAACTTTCCACTAAAAACAAACATGTTATAACAGATTTAACTAAAATACCTTATATAAACACTAAACACTATAATAACAGTCAATAAATAGACACTTAACACTTAAAAGTTAAATTTTTATAGAACTGTCTCTGTCCCACTTATATAAGTTACATATTGAAAGACAGAGACAGCGCTATATGAACCTAAATCCAATGGAACATGAAATATAAAAATTCGTGTAAACCATTTTTCGTTCATTTTACTAAACGCTTCAGCTTACTCATTATAGTATTAAAATATCACCTTCTATTAAATGACATTTGAAAAAAATATTTTTGTAATTTGAATTTTTTATGAATTTTTTTTTTTATGAATTTAAATGTCATTTATTCATTCAAAAGTCATGCATCATTCACCGCATCGCTTCAATGTTAGCAAGCTTACAGCACTGTCATGATCATTTCACAATAAACAGTAAACATATTATGTAATATATAAAAATAATAATAAACTGACGCCGAAATGGCAGTAATTTTTAACTTTAAAAAGGGTTGTGGAAAGACTCGTTGAATAAGAACAGTTGAGCTTCTTTGACTGACTTTTTTTTTATTTTTTCAAAAAAGCTCGCATTCTTTATTATTTTTTCTTTATATTTTGTTGTTTGTAAATAATGAATTGGACACAAAACGTAACACTATATGTCACTATCACCAAGGATTAACCATACGTTTTTGTCTCGCCATACAAGTCATCGTTTTGTGTTTTACTTTGTTTAATTACTTATTAAAATTATATATTTATGCTCAAATTGTCTCCCTCTAAATATTCCGAGCTCCATCTTTTTTTGTTTGTTTTTTTTTTGGTCTCGCGTCAATACAGGGGATGCACGATGCTACCTATCTCCCGTGACGTACGCACAACGATTTTTTTGGTTTACGTTTATCGATAATTAATCCCAACACTATGTACTATATAGCGTTTTGATATAATACGATTGAAATACACATTCATTATTGCCTTGAAGTTCCTTCAGTAGTGATTAGCAAGCATGCTGTTTTCCCCGTTTGATATCGAACGCTGTTTATACATAATATTATAATATTTTTTTTATTATTTCGGCATAGGCTAAGGCATACGTAGACGCAATGCCTCCATGCTTTTATTGTTGTAGCGCTTATAGTTTATCGATGTAAGTATTTACCGGTTCTTCGACGTATGAGATGTACGGATTTGCAAAAAATAAAAAAAATATCGATATTCGTGCATCCCCGTGACTAGTGCGACGACTAACCTAACCGTACGCTTCTACTAATTACAGTCGATAATTCACCGGTTTTTCTAGCCGCTTTATAGTTTTTCCACAACCCTTTTGTCAGACTTTTTTTTATTACGGAGGGAGTTAGTGTTGTGCATCTATCTATGTTTCGGCGCGAGAGTTTTTTAACGGTTTTTTTATTAAAAAAATTAAATAAAAAGAATGAAAAAAAAAGTGGTGGTGATAATGAGCCGGAGATGAAGAGGGGGGCGATTCGATTTGATTGGTCGTTTCGCTTACCCGTTCCGTTCTACGCAGGTTGAATCAGAACCCGTGAGGCGTTGCCGCGTCGTCGAGGCGACGTTGCCGGCGTAGAGAAGGATGAACATGTGCAAAATTGTTATGCTTAATTTATAGTTACGTGTGGTTGTTACTGTTCAGTGTTTCAATGAAGAGTTTCTTCTATTTTTTTTTTATTATTCAATCGCGAAACATACCTTTTTGGATCATAAAGGATACGCGTTTCGTGACCATTTTTCAGTATCTGATTTAATTGATGTTTTTTACGCTCTTTCCTCTTTAGTTTGTTCATTTTCGCACTTCATACAAAAGACGCGGTGAAATTTCAAGTATTACTAGAGTTATTGCATGTTTTTTCGTTAATTCTATGCGTTGAAGTAAATTGATCTTTATTACACATGCGATAAGGTACACAATTGAAGTGCGGTAAAGTGAGAGCCATCATTTAGTGCGCTGAACAGGAACATTTTTTTTTTTATATATAAAATAGATTTGTTTATTAATAGAGAGGAAATTGTTAACAATTTTTTATATTTAGATGTAAGACGATGTGTGAACGAAAAACCCATGAGAGTTCGGATGGCGGTTTTCATTAATTTTTTTTTTATTGTCGCGACGACATTTTTGCCTACATGTTATATTATTAGAACGTAATTAGTGTACCGACATTTTTACGAGATTTTTTTATAATATTTTGTCACATATATTGTACAGTTATATTGGAATGTATTGAAAAAATGTGAAAAAATAACAGTTTAATAAATTTTTTTTTATATAGCCTTCCTATTACAGATTTTTTTCTATGTCCACATCAAAAAAAAATAGATAATTATTTTTTTTAAACGATTTAACAAAATGGTTCTAATGATATAATATGTAGCAGAAATCTAGTCCCGTCGCGTATCGCATTTCATCGTAGCTCTTAAGGAATTCGAGTTTTAGAAAACGAATTTTTAACATTCCAGGGTTATATTTAGTTCACAATACTAGCACAAATCATATTTGTATGATTATTAGAGAATAATTACAATTTTTTTCGTTCGTCAAAATGTATTCGAGACAGTGTATGTTTGATGTTTATTATATAATTAATTGAAATAGTTTTTAGGCATTATTTTACTAATGTAATTTGATTTTTTTTTCACTCCTATGACAAATGACTGAGATTCGAATTCAACAGAATGTTTTGGCATTTTGACGTTTTAAATGTCAAAAAATATAATCATTTTGGTTGAATTTGGAACTTTGTAGTGGAACTCGATTGGGACGAGAATAGGAAGATTTGAATTTTGTAGAGCGTCAGCTCTTTCGCACGTTTCATTGACGCGCGAAAAGATGGCGCGCAGCAAATTTGAAATTCAAACGTCTCGACCGACACATTTATCGTAACAGATAATTAAAAAAAAGTTAGCATATTATTTAATTAACAGATGACTGCATCGGACTTACGTAGACTATATCTATATTTTTTAATAATAGTTAAAGTTTTGAGTGAGATAGCGGTATGTAGTGTTAAGACGACGTGGCCCAATATCGGTACAAATACTCAGTAGGTATTACCTATAAGAAATGCTAGGGCAGACCCCATTTATTTTCCTATAGACCTAGTTTTGGGCCGAATAGAAATTTATATGATACATATAATATATATATTTTTTTGTTTGGTTGATAGTGATACAGTTTTTTTTTGTAATACGTAATTATTATAAAGATCATTGATTTTTTTGGTTTTTTTGAAAGATCGATCCTCAAAAATTATAAATTAAAATCTTTTTAATATTAAATCACTTATAGTAAAATGGGCAAGTATAGTTAAATATATTAACTTCTATTTTCGTCTAAATTATTTTTGATTGATGAACATAAAAAAATTATACTATTTTTCGTGTATTTTTCTCAGTATTTGTGCTTACCCTTTTAGGTAAAGATATATTTTCAATCAATGTACATATAAAGTACGTGTAATAAGATTTTGTGAATGACATCCTTATATTATATAAGATAAGACTATCATTTAGGGTATCTTGTACATAAAAATATATATAGAAATCATCGTAACTCTTTGTTTTTAATAGAAACTCTAACCGTAAGAAAGAAATACTTGATTTCAATGTTTATTTCATTTACTAATTCATTATTTCTTCGGTTTCGCTTGCAGTGTATTTTTTTTTTCGTAATGCATAAATTGTATAACATATTTATGTAAAAACGAGGTGCTTTTTGGTTTAAAAATTATGAGTCGGTATTCATGAAAGTATTTAAAATTTGATCTTAAAATTATGATTGATTTGTATTAGACAACTTAATTTTGACAGTTGAACTTATATGATTAAAAGTATATTATGATATGATTTATTTTTTATTTTTTACTGAACTTTGTATTTCTACTGCAATAGAGTGTACGCACGTATATTAATTTAGAATTTTTGAGTTATTTTCAATGGCTATTACATGTTTAAATTAAATCGAAATAATATGCAAGTTTTTGTTTCGATCCGTCCGTCAGATTGTCCAAGTTCAAGTGATCAAGCAGAAAGTTCTTTAATTTTGTGTGTTTTTATGTGAAACAATGTTTTATTCACCAGAATATAGATATAAAAGCAATAAAAAATTTTTAAGGGAAAAAGTATAGACATCTCTAATGAAAAGACAATACTTTCGATTGAACATCATTTAATTTTTAGAAAAAAGGCGGTATTATCATTTTATTATATATGTATATATTTTTTTGTTCTTCAGTCTGGTATTATAAACGATAAAAAAGATATATATTTACAATTAAGCCGTTTCTCTAGTTGATCAAAAATTCCACTATTTTCACATAAAAACACACAAAAAATAAATTCATAATGGCTATGACTAATTTTCTATCTCTACGAAGATAACATTTAAATTGTAACACTGCTTGTATTATTATTTGCATTTAGCTATTTTATATTGTGATTTGTTAATTTCACAATCTCGATTTTACAGCAAAATGTATGTGAACAATTTTTTTTTTGTTGAAAAAAAAAAAAAATGCCGTTTTCGATATTGTGAAATCGTAAATGCAGATGGTTTGTAAAGCAATATAAACTATGAATGTGTAACTCAGAATAATCAGTTTTTTTGGAATATTTTTCTGTGTTTTATTTTATGAGCCTTCTCCTTAAATTAAGGTACATTATGAGTTTCTAGAAATTTATTGTTCAAATCGTTGATCGATTAGGATTTTTTTAGTTTTTTTTTTTTACTTCAATGATAATAATTAATTCTATTCGTTTTGCAACGATGTTATTCTTTCAGTGTAAGGAATAAAGATTCGCAATTTTTATTACGTATTAAAAAAGGGATAACCTCAATATTTCGTAGGTTATGGGTTATTAATGCAGTTAACTACAAATAAAACTATATATTTATGTAAAACAATGATATTTTAGCTATAAATATATATAAATACCACCAGTTTGTCGGTGTTGGGCGATTCCACTGGCCGTCAGAAACCGCGCATATTTTCCTCTCTGGATATACAAAGGAGGTATACATACGCGAAGTTTTTTTTTTGCAATTTAATTTGACCCGTTTTCTAACCGTTTTTTTATCATGATCTAATCTCGTGTGGGGCATTTGTGGCAACATTTTTTTTATTATTTTTAATTGATAATTCATGCATTAAGTTCAGTTTAAAATACATTCAAAGATGAATGGAATATTTAAGATTTTTTGTTTTTTTTTTTTTGTGGGGAAATAATTTTTAAATCAATAATTTTGAGTATACAGCCACAAGTAAACCACATTGTATCGATTGCATCTTGTTGAGAATCCGTTTGTTCGTTTTTAATATTGTGTTCCAGCCGATTGTATTTTGAAATTACATATTAAATATTTCATTTAATATAGATGTATTTTTTAAACATTATTTTGTATTTTATTATAATAAATTTATACTAAAAACCTATTCATTTACTTTCACACAAAAATTTTTTGGTACATTCACTATATTACTTTCAGCAAATGAATCTACATATTTTAACTTGGTTTTAAATCTATATATTCTACCATTCGTTTGAATTTTACCATATCTTTAACACCGTTAGTTATTTTGTTTAAATATATTTTGCACTCATTTTAAAAGTTACATACATCGGCTGGATTGCATTTGTCAATAACCTATCGATATATTAATTTTGAGATTTTATCTTTTACTTTTTGGAGTTTTGAAACAAAAAAAATAACCGTGTGCGTGTGTTGAGATCTTGCGTTCAAGTGGATTGCATGAAATCATGATTTACTGACAACATTAATTACTCGAATAACATTTAATAATTTAATATTTATTAATAAGTTATATATTTATGAATAAATGAATTTATATTATATTATTTGCAAAGTTTATACGTCTAAGTCCCAAAAAAGAGAAGTTTTTATCTGAGTATAAGCGTCAGGGTAAATTTTAACATATTTTTTCTAATTGAGGGTATATTCCATTTCATTTTTAACAAAACATTTCATTATAAAACAATAGATAATCATTTCTTAGTATATTACTGATATCGTATGCTAAGAGGAAAAAGCTTTATAAATGTTGTCTCTTTCGCGCTTTAAAACTTAGTTTAAGAGTGACAGAGACAAACATTAGGTTAGGTGATTTAAGTTTTTAATAAGTACAGGTAAGTGTAGACGCGTCTGGCATGTTTTGTGACTGTCCGTATGTAAGTTTGCTTGCTTCTGTGTGCTTGTTTTACACATTTTGTTTTTTTTTTTCATTACGCAAGGGATGTTATATCAAGCTATTACCATGCTTATTGGCGCAATATCATTTATTTAATTATTATTTATGACACGAAGAAGAAAAAATTGATTAATATAATTGACGTTTTTTTTTTTAATTTTATTATGTGTTGTTACAATCGTTAATGGCTTGGTACAACACTATTCAACGCATCGACGGCCCCTCCCTAGCCCCCTAGTGTTAGTTTTTATGTTTTTCTGTTTTTAGGCCTATGGATGGTACATCCCCGAAGCATGCGGTAGGCGCTAGTCCGCAAAATTTGCTTGGGTAATTATTCATATGTTCATTTTAGACCCTTTGATCTATATGTTGTGAATTCGATGTTGTATGGTCGATAGTGGATGGTATACATCCGTTGTATGCATCACTAGTGAGGTGAAAATATCACTAGTGAAAAGTACATGTCACTTGTGAAACATATACATAAATAGTAGATGTTTTTCGATAAATTGTTGATTAGATTAGATTAGTGGAATTTTTGATTGAAAATAATAACGTTACAAAAGCGTACATGTTTTAACTGAAAAGGATGGATAAGGTTTAAGATTATTTTATTTTATTATCCTGTTACCAAGTTAGCTACTCAATAAAATACTTACTAGAGTGGCGCAGGGGCCCCAAGTGAGTCTTAGCCTCCGACAATAAGAGCCTCCATTTACTAATTAAAATAGCAAAATAAATTGTTAACCTTTTCTAACGTTAATCTATCAAAATTTCCACTCAATTTCTAAATTGTAACTATTCAAACACGTAGAACCTTTGAAAACTAGTTGATATAGATTAGTATTGCTTCAATAACATATCATAAACATTGTGTACTTAGCGCGCATTCATTTCATGTGTTGGCACTTAAAACTCATTTGTGCGGCTTGTTAACTAATAATACTGATCAGAACACTAGAAGCTTAAGGGAGTTTCTGACATATGCTGAAGTAGTTTAACAGTCTTGTGATAGTCATTTTTTTGGCTTAGGTCTTAGAGATTAGGCAAATTATGTGTAGCAGAGTTCAAAGATATGTTGGAAGTCTTGTTGGAACCGACAATATTTTAGATTTTTAGTAGTAGTGTAGGAAAAATGATAAAAAAATGGAATCAACTTGACAATTTGGTCACTGTCATATGCTTAATTTCAAACATACAATGCGTTAGCCTCATAAAACTAAAAGTTTTAGGATGTTATATGTTCAATAAAAGAATTATTCAGAATTTAGGAGTATTTTTTCATCTTGTTATCGGCTTTAAAGCCAATTTCATTAATAAATAACCACTATTCAAAACTGAATCGTCAGTTTACAAGATTTTTTGAAATAGTTAGATAATTAATGAAATTGGTGTTAAAGATTTATTTCAGAAAAAAAAGGAGAAACAATAGTTTTATTGAGTATACATGTAATTACAGACAGGGTACAGAGGAACAAGTGAAACCCCGTGTTTTGCGGTTCACGTGGAGTATGAAGACCACGTCGTCGAGGGATCCCAACGAGATTATGGCTGAGATAAGAAAGGTGCGTTTGTGTTAAAAAAAATTCTTGTTCTATGATGTAGAATTTGTTCTGTGATGAGAATTTTGGTCAAGTTGCAAGTTGATCAGTTTAAGTGTAATTTTTGTATGTTATGTCCAAGCTTCAGTTTTAAATTTTACTTTAGTGACTATGAGAGGTTAGGGACCTCCATTAAATCAGATTCAATTTAAGAATTTTCGAGAGTCAAATAAAATTGTGGAATGTGTCTTCCAAGTATCAAAATATTTTTCGTGAAATATTACAGGTCTTGAAGTAATTCGTATTAAATACATTTTGTGGTGAATTTCACACGTTGTATAGTTTGAAACATTCCAAGCGCCAGAACTGACAATGCCCTCTTGGGCATTATGTTTGCTTTTCCCGTCATTCTACGCAAGTGTTCAACACTTGCACTTGCTAAACAAATTCTAATATATGGTGCTAGGTTGAACACATAAACTTGCTAAACAAATTCTGATGTAACTCAGGTGCTAGACGCTAACAACTGCGACTATGAGCAGCGCGAGCGTTTCCTCTTACTGTGCGTGCACGGTGATCCGAACGCGGACTCGCTGGTTCAGTGGGAGATAGAGGTGTGCAAGCTGCCGCGTTTGTCGCTCAATGGTGTGCGCTTCAAGCGGATATCTGGTGAGTGGGGGATAAATACGTGCATATTTACAAGTTAGGGAAGGTTAATGTTAAGAGTATTTTATAGTTGAATAGTTTGTTGGTGAGAGGCATGCTAATTTGGAATAAAACCACTATCGTATAGGAACACTCAAATGTGTTATGTAATTTGATAGAATGCGTTTAGCAAATCGTCAATATATGAACATCCAGACATGCTAATGTAATTAGATGTTAACAAGACGTGTATCGCTTAGTTCTAATTTGACAGAAGACGTAACAAGACATCAATAAATGAACATGTGACGGCAATTTGATAGAACGATCCGAGTAAATCATCAATATAAATGAATACCAGAATTTAAAATTAGTAATGGCGATTTGATAATAGTATGTAGCTATATCATAATGTGAATAGACATATATTACGGTGATAGTTTGATTTCTTCATGATTATTTACCATTGAATGTGCTCAAAGGTTGCCACAGAATTTTTTTTTACGTTGTACCGTAATGTTTATTTGGGTATATGGTCTATGATGATGGACATAATGTCTCTGTTTTCGTGTACTGATTTAATGTCTATCATGAAATTTTTCTTATTTCACTTAATTCATTTACAGTTTATATATTGTACCGTACGATTTTATGTCAATAAATATACTTTTATTTATTTATTTCGTATTTTGTCACCCAGGTACCAGCATCGGCTTCAAGAACATTGCGTCAAAGATCGCGAACGAGCTCAAGCTGTGACTGCCCGGGCACGCCCCGCGGCGGCGCCGACCCCTCCCCACCCCGCCACCCCCCACACTCCCACCCCCCTTGCTACCCCCCCCTCCCGTGCTACTCACCCTGCACCCCCCCGCACCGCCCCCCCGGGCAGACAGCCTGCGCCTATCAGCAGATGATATGGTGCTGGTAGCGAATGCAGGGTATCGTACACGGTCGGGCACGCTCGCGCATTACTTGAGTACAGCGTGTCCGTTAACGTTCGAGCCGGTGCGGCACAGCGCCAGTGCGCACGCGCTGCGACGCGACCGCGAGCCGCCGCGCCCGCCGCACGACTGGCTGCCCGTCGAGCCCATCCCGCCGCCTGAACACTTCGACTTTTGAATTTCGAACTTCGAATTAGGACGGCGTGTATACTGTATATGTGGCCAGTTCTGATCGCTCTTTTTTTGAATTTCGAATTTGTGGCGCGGCGGCGTGTTTCTCACGGATTTGGATTCGCTACGGTTTTTAAGCTATTGCATAGCTTCTATCGCGGGCGTGGAGCGCGGGGACCGAATCCAGAAATTGCGTAACGAAAAACCTCACGCTCCCCACTCCGACGGGCGCGGAGGTGTGGCTTGAAGGCATAGCATGCAATAGCTTTACCGCGGCAGTCCCCGAGTGACACACGTCTTTTTATGTTGGGCTGTTCGATTTAAATTTGTTGAGGGCGAGCGCGTTCCGATTGTGATTACGGTTTTATATGAATGTTTTCTGTACTATGCACACGAAGGCGGGCGATGGATGAATTTGCACGGGCTTTATAAAGTTAATATCTGACAGATAGCGAGTTAGCGCACATGCCGAACTAGACACGAGATCGGAACGCGCCCCGCCCGCGAATTGTTACGGTTTTGTTTTTCTTTCGAATTTTAGCAATAATATTGTTATACACACAAATGTGACGCGTCCGAGCGTCGCGCGGCATAGAGTGCGAAGCGTAGCTCTATGGTATACTCTATGGTTAATCTATAGTGAATAAATAATAATCATCGACAAATATAATTTAGGTGATAACTTTTTAATTTACGTTGGACATGTGTAAATAATTCAGCGCGTGATATATTTTCATCTTTACACATTGTTTTATTTCGTGCGTCGACATGTTTTTAATATTTTTTTTAACGATAAAATGAGAAAAAAATAAATAATTCACAATGTAATATTAAACGGGCGTGATTTACGATGTGCCAAGATGGATCTGGGGCCGATGTGTTTTCGATCGATGCATTATTATTATATTTTTTTTATTAGTTATTTATATGCTCTCAATTAAACGACGCCTTTGTAAAATATCATCACTGTGAAGATCACGTGGTTTTTATTATTTTTAATTGTAGATAAGTGTCGGTCGAACGGTGGAGACGGGATGCGTTAGTAAAATTATTGGAAATTTAAAACATCATTCGTTTAAAAGATATTTTTACAGAAAAAACAAAACAGCATCCAAAGCTTCACCGGTCGAGGCGTAATTTTTGTGCTATCGCTTAATTATTATTATTAATTTTACGTATATTAAATAATGTAATAATGTACAAAGTGGGTTCGCGCTCAAGATACAAGTTTTAGCTTAGTGTTAATTGTAATTTTTTTCCAATCTAATGAGAGTTAATAAAAAAGGAAAATGCAAATGGCTGTCTGTTGAAATGTAATTAGGATATCATATTACACTTTTGCTACTGAATTTGAGTATTGCTTGAAATGTTGTAAGAGAATTATTGATAAACAATTTTTTTTGACGTCACTTTAGAAGTTCTTACGAATTTTATTTGTAAAGTAGTTACACCTTACGAACTTGTTTTATTTGTATTTAAATTTGTTAAAATATTTGACTCTATTATACTCATTTTTTTTAGTCAATGTTTTATTAATTCTGATGTGACGCCAAAAAATTAAAACGGCACTCAATCCCGGTCGCGAATGGCGCGGCCATGAACAGAAATAAGTTAACTATTTGACTGTGGTTTTATAATGTTTATTTTCAAGATGGCGCGCGTCATTCGCGCTCGAATTTTGAAAACTAGTTTAAATCTGTGTGAAAATGGTCGTTTATACGCGATCGCATGCACTCGTCTCTTTCTAATTATAAGGCTGAATTAGAAAGTGTCAAAATTGTTTTCTCATTTATAGAAACGGGCGACGATTCAATTCGGCCGCATTATAGGGTGACCAGTTTATTAGTGTAATGTGATGGAAGTATTATGAACTTTGTAGTTATAGCAATAATGTTCATCATGATTGTGTCAAATTTTATTAATTTTTTGTTGTAGCAACCCTGATTAACGGTGCGTTCAGCCTTTTTGTGATTTCGTGTGATGTTTTCGGAGTTTTTTTTATCGTTTCATTTTTGTCATTATATTATTGTGTGTGATATGCATACTTACTAGATATAATTAAACATAGGTTTGTATGTATGTAGCCGTGCGGCGATCGCGTTTTTTCTAAATAATCTTAATTAAGCGTAGTGTTATACTTTTACATGAAAATCACAAATCTGACACGTCGGCTTCGTATATCGTGACATTCGTAATATATTATATACCAAGGATTTTATATTGTTTTACTGTATACCTTCTTGTTCCCTTTTTATTTATGAAATGTGTACATTCATTTTATATCTCGAATATTCCTTTTTTCGTATGTGCAATTCGTTATTTATATTCTTTTGAAAATGTATACTAAAGGTTTTTACTGTATTTTTCGTCTTAACTTTTTTATAATTTTAATGATCTCGGAGACATTACAAAAAGTAATCGTGCCATGATATTTTAGTAATAAATATACAAAATGAATAATGTAGCTCTATGAATGAACTATTATGAATTAGGAAATGCGAATTTTATTTATTTTACACGATTCATTATTAATCCGTTGATTTGGTTTTATATTGGGAAGTATTTTGCCGAATTTTATTTGAAATCTTAGATTTTAATGCAAGTATACCTCGAGTTTTTGTACAGTTAGCGAAAAAATGTTTAAATTTTAATTTTTAATGCAATAAGATGTCGCGATACGCGAAGCCGAAACACATAATAATGGTTACATACTGTAGTTATATATTTATATATATGAGCTTTGGTTTATATAATTTAGAATAGAGTCGACCGTTCCTGTGGGTTGGCTGCGGCGTTTGTGAGATATTCAAATGGAAATAAATTTTATTTTTAATTCCAATGCTGTTTTCTCTTTACCCATATCCTTATTTAATAAGATCCACTTAAATGAATTAATTACTTTAACTAAAAAAACTGAGCGACGGATAATGAGATACTGTTTTAATAACTTGAGTGGTATGAATTTTAGTAAGCGACAAATATCCTATAACAAACGACGAATATTGGAAATTGAACTCTGTCCATTATAGTATTTTTCAAAGTGATTTTTGTATTCGAAACACCTCATTTAAGATAAAATGCCGCTCATGGTATAAATAAATCATATGCAAAATATTGAAAAAATGTAGGACATAATGTTGTAGTTAACTCAATCATATTAGGTCGTTCAAATGTTATGGAGTTGCTGAACCAATACGTAATGCTGCTCAACTGATTTTGATAAGTTTCGCTGTGAGATACTTTTATTTTTAATAAACTGTACATAATTTTCATTTGGTTGAACACACTTAGGTATATAAATTCCTTATAAAAGTAGAATGATTTTGATTCGAAATCGTGATCGAATCTAGCTGTCTAATGGCTGCTTTGATTTTAAAGCCCTAATTGAATAATGATGTTAAGTTTAATAATATGATCACCTATTAAAAGTGTTAGGATTTATTGAAGTTGTCTACTGCATTTCTTGGAATAGTAGATAAGAAGTTACATATGCAATTCGAAAAATCAGGCATCTCACCTATGCTGCCCACCAGAGACTAAAGAGCAGTAACAGTCCTTTTGTGATTTTTCGTTTTATTAGTGATTCTGAAAGCGGGTTTCTTAAGCTTTCTATTGAATTAACTTACTTATTTCTAAGACTATAAGAATGGTTTTTATTTAACAGTTTTCACTTACTGCAAACGAAAAAAATTAACAATTTGGCGTGATTTCCCAACTAAAATACAGTATAAATTATACTGCAGATTAAATTTTAAGGTTTCATAACTAAAATGCAGTAAGCAATATAATTTTACAGTTCTTTAGATAGTTTTATATTTCTGGAAAAAAATTAAAAAAAAAATTAATACGCAGTAAAATTTACCGCCATACAAGCTATTTTTACTGCAAATTAAGAAAATACAATTTATTGTCACGAACTCCCAACTAAAATGCAGTAAAATCAAAGCTTGTCGCATTTTAGTTGTGAATACTTAACATTCTTTTATCATTATAAACTGACTAACACGCAGTAAAATACAGCATTACTGCAGATTAGTTTGGATAGCATAATGACACAGATATGATTATTCCTAGCTAAAGTGCAGTTAATGTTTTAAATACTGCAACTGTGAACTAGCTATTTTTCTTACTGCACTAGTAAATTGAACACTTTTTTCTTAAAAAACTAACTAAAATGCAGTATTTTTTTGACCTTACTGCATGTTAGTTGGGTTTCTTGACAAAATAACTGATCCAAACGCAGTAATAGGGCTTTTTGCTGCATTTTACTAAGTTTAAAATGGTATTTTTTACAAAAAAAGGCTATGCAGTAATAGGCACCAAAAAGAATAAATGGCCATAATAAATTCAGTTATTAAGATATATTTTTTTTTATTGCTTTAACGTGTGAACCTATGCCTTTACAACCTTTCTGCATTCAAATTTTTTTGCTTATCATTCTGTTGATTTTTTAAAATCAATTCTTAACTTTAAATGCGTTTTACTCGAAATCGTGATTTTGCTGTTACTGCACTTTAGTGTATGGTGGGCAGTATGAACAACATACAGTTAGATTAGATTACTTCAGCTACTTTCACAGTGTCTTGTCCATGGAAATTTAGTCAGGTAGGATAGCCGGTACATTTTTATGTCACAGAAAAGTATTCATAGGTTCCACATAGGATTTCTCAAAAAATATTGCTATTCACACGCATATTAACCATATGGTAATACTATTTGATTGTATTTTTAACCGCGGCTGTACACACTCGTCGAGAGCCTCTCGTCGAGAGCCTCGGCCGAAAAGACTCTCGTCGAGAGCATGCCTGTACACACTCGTTCTAACATTTGAACTGAAGACTTACACGAGAATGGACGTAGAAATAGCTGCTGCTATTTGTCTTTGTGCCGTGAGCTATTATAATTTTTTAAACATTTACTATAAAAAAAAAATTCTCAAACCATGGAGAAAAAGAAGATGGTGGATGATTACTATGCACCGCAGTAGAAACAGGGAAATAAATATAAAAACTTCCTGAATAGTTAATGTATTTTATTGTATTTTTAAGGAATCAATAGAAACGCTTCTTTGTTTCAGAAGTAAAATGGAAAATCAATTGGCTGAGTTGGTGGCAGAACCTTCTGGCCAATCCATACTAATATTATAAATGCGAAAGTAACTCTGTCTGTCTGTCTGTTACTCGATCACGCCTTAACTACTGAACCAATTTGCATGAAATTTGGTATACAGATATTTTGATACCCGAGAAAGGACATAGGTTATTTTTATCCCGGAAACCTACGGGAACGGGTTTTTCTTTGAAAACGCGGGCGAAGCCGCGGGCGGAAAGCTAGTTTAAAATAAATCCATAAAAAATAAGTTCCATAAAAAAGGTTCTGTTTGATAGCACTCCAAAAACTGTAATTCTCGTTCATTAGACCACATAGTGAAACACGTGCGTTCATAAATAACGTCAGCGAGCAACTAACTGAACGAGTGTGTACATGCTCGCTCTCGTTTTCCTCGCGAGACTCAACGAGACCCTTTGACTCGGGCGCAAAAAACCGACCAGCGACCGAGACAGCCGAGGCGAGACACGAGAGTGCGAGACAAGACGAATGCACCATGTACATACTCGTTCTCGGCCTGTCTCGGTGTGTCTCGGCGAGTGTGTACAGCCGGCATAAGGAATAGAAAAACCTATCTTTTGGCGAGATTCGAACCCGCGTATCATGGAACTTTCGGTTTTATGAGCCCCTATATGGCGAACCATCTGAACATAATTTCAATTTAGAATTAATGAAAAATTTTAAGGCTATTTATTATGCTGTGAATGTAAATGTGATTTTAACATTACGCTACGACTTTTGAAAATGTTGCAAAATCGGGAAAAAAATATTCCTTTTTTATGTGAGTTCTAGTAGTGATGATGTTGTGTTACTAGTAAATAATAAACACATTAAATTTTATAATTTTATTTTCAACAACATAACATATTTGAGCATTAGTTTTACATTTAAGTATACCTTACAATCTACTTTGTTACAAACATTTGTATTTTCTTACAAGTATTTAAATAAGTTACATAAGTACTTAATAACTAAGTTATTTACTAGAAATAACATTATATTAAAGCTTTTTAAAGTCGAAGTAATTAAAATCAATTGGTGATACTAAAATATCACATTAACTTAGCGATGATAAAGTTCTTTTACAAATTAAGTTAAATGCGAATTAATTTAAATTTTGGTCATTTACTGTTTCTTATTTATCGGGTTGCCATTTAAATCGACTTCTGTACTGGGAACTAAAGGTGGTTTGAAGCCGCCATATTCTATTCGTAAATTGGTCATTTTCGGAATTCTATCTGTTCTTCTTTGTCTATCAAATTCCTGATTTCTTTCCCATGTGAAATTGTATTCTTTAGTTGGTGGAGGTCCGAAATATTTTTGATCATTTGGAATATTATTTGTTGGTAAATTTGTATTATTTGTTGCATTAATGTATGTGTATGACGAAGCGTATTGGTTGCCCCATAGCGTAGAATAAACGGGTGTTTTATTCAAACTTTTTAAGTATTCATCGCTAGCTTTTTGGATTTGATAATTCCTTTGAGATTCAGCTTGTTGTTGCGTTTGGTAATTTTGGTTACTTTGTTGTGTTTGATAGTTTTGGTTCGTCTGTTGTAATGTGGATACTTTTTGTAACGGAATATAGTTTATATAATGTCCTCCATTTTGCGTATATCCACCATTTCCGTAACCGTAATATATCGTCGGATCTATTTTCTCAAATTGGTAAGGAAAATCCTGTTTTTGTTCTTTTTCCACGGGATAGGGTACTTTAACTTCTACGGGGTAGGGTACCCTTTTTTCAACGGGGTACGGTTTGTCAACGTATTTCGTAACTATGACTGGTTTTTCCACTATTTTCTCGACCACCGTTTTAACTGGATAGGGTACTTGGATAGGAACTTTTTTCTCTACAATGTGATCTATATGCACTGGATAGGGTACTTTCTTCTCGACTATTCTGTCTACTGGGTACGGTTTGGGTACATGCACTTGGTAGGGTACAGGGTGGGGTACAGGCACTTTTATGTGTCTTTCGACTATTTTTGTCACTGGTTTTTCCACAATCTTTTCTACGGGCACAGGAATCCGCCTTTCCACTGGGTAGGGCACAGGTACTTGTACTTCTTGAGGTACAGGATAGGGTACTTTCTTTTCAACAGGGTAGGGTACAGGGACTTCTTTGTGAACGATCTTTTCTACCGGTTTTTCTATTGGTACCGGTATGTGAATATGTTTTTCAACCGGAATTGGGTATAAAACTTTATGTTCAACGGGAACTGGGACAGCTATAGGAGTTGGAACCGCTATAGGATGTATAACATTTTTCTCCACAACTTTTTCTACCGCGTAGGGTACATGAACTGGTCTATCCACATATACTTTATGTTCGACAGGATAGGGTACACGCACTTCGACAGGATAGGGCTTTAAAACTTCGACAGGGTATGGTTTATCGACGTATCTAGTAACTTCTACGGGCTTTTCCACAATAGTATCGTATCTAACTGGATATGGTACTGGTCTATCGACCGGCACTTGCTTGACCACTTCCACTCGTTCAGGATAAGGGACTTTCTTCTCTATATATCGATCTACGTATTTTGTTACTGGAACCTCTTTTTCTATTATAATCGGTTGTAATACTTTGTCGTTGTTGTAATTTTGATTAGATTCGTATGAATTTCTCTGATTTGCTTCATTTGGTTTAATAATAACTTCAGTATATGCATTACCTGCTCCATCGTTGTCGTTAGATTTATCGTGGTTTTCTTGTGAATTGTGTTTTTGTTGTTGTTGTTGTTGATTTTTTTCGTTTTCTTGCAATGACATATATTGTTCGTATAATGCTTTGGCATAGTTTGGTGGTCGTCTATCGTTCATTCTACCTTCTTCCAAATACTCATGATATTCAACATCATTTATATGTGTTATTTCTAATGGTATCGATTGTTGTATTTCTATAATGGTTCTTTCTTTTTTAGGAATTACAGTTTTAGGTATATTTTCGCTTTCCGAAATTTCATAATCCTCTAGATTATTATCGTTTGTATCATTATTTAGAAGTCGTAAAGCTACTGTTATTGGTGTTAAATAGTTTTGACTTATAGGCCTTGGTGTAATATTAACCAAATTTTCATCATTATTCTTAGCGTTGTTTTCGTCCAAACTATTTTGAACTGCTACTAATTCGTAACCGTTTTCCATATACGGTACCATTGTTGATATAAAATTATTAATAGCTTTGTCTTTGAAACTGTCGTTATTCGAATCTTCAACAATTATTGGTGCATTAAATTTGTATTCATTCTGTATATGATTTTGGTTTCTATTATTACTTTCGTGTCGAGTCTTTGTATTTACAATATTCCCATACTTAGTGGAGACAGTATGTTGATTTTGTGGTGTAATTCTTTTAGAATCAAAGTAACCTTGAGACCTAGCACTGTATCTATGACGGGGTTTAATTAAATCATCATTTAATGAATAAACGGATCTTTCTACAGCATGATTTATTTTCAAAAGATCTTCATTCGATATTAAGTCTTGTGTAGAAGCTACTAAGCGCGATATTCCTTCTTCTTCGGTAAATGTAATTGGTCTAGTTGTTGTTGAATAAAGTAATCTTTCATTTCTTTCGTTTGTAGGTGGGTCTACTTGAAAATGAACCGTACCGCGATACGATAAAGGCGCATTTTCTTTAGCACCAAAATCTCCATGTAATGTAGTGACGTCATTATTTGGAATCTCTAAGTATTCATTCGATTCGTGTGTATGTTTCGTTTCATCGTTAGTGCAATTGTGATTTTTAAATACTTGTACCAATTCAATATTTTGTTCATCGTTTTGGTTCGTATTGAATTTCGTGTTTTCTGTATATCTATTTTCGTTTATTTGATAATTATTATTGGGAACATTTTGAACATTATTATTTGCATTGTGTTCTACACGGAAGTTATAAAATTCCGATTTAGGTAGTTCGTTATAAAATAAATTGGGATTAGGATAATTGGGATATTGTATATTTTGTAATTGTTCTGGTATTATTTGGAACACTTGGTTGGATTGTAAGGTGGGAGCTGGAAATTGGGTTTGTAGAAGAAATATTTCTAGAGGATTCTGAACTCTGAGGTCCGAAGTAGCGCTTGCTTCTTGCGTCTCGTTGGGTATTTTTGAACTGTAGGCTTGAGAGGTTATCTGAAAAAAAAGTTTTATTTAGTATTAAATGTTTTGACATAATTCTAATTTATTGGTGTGAAATAGATTTTTTGTATGAAGTTTTGCTCATGTACACAAAGATCCTAAACCGATTTAGCTGAAGTTTTGGTAGGCAGATAGATTAAACTCACAAATAAGAAACGTAAACAATCCTTCTATTGTCAGAAATTATGAAATACAAGTGACCAATTCAACCATATTATAAAATATGATAAGTTTTTTTTAATTGTCGATTTGGTTTAAAATGAGTGCTGATGTGATGAAATAAACCAAATTGTGTTATTGACTTTACGAAATAAAAAAGTATTTATATATAATAATTACCTGATCCAAATCAATAGCCCTCTGTCCCAACGCGAAATTGGACGTATGTGTGTGTTGTCCGTTTGTGGACAAACTGACTGCGCCGTGGTAACCGCTACCGTCGGCTATGTATCGTACGTGTTGATCTGACTGTAAGGAGAATATATACGTATAAATATAAGTATATAAATCTATACTTATATTATAAAGCTGAAGAGTTTGTTTGTACGCGCTTATCTCAGGAACTACTGGTCCGATTTGAAAAATTCTTTCGGTGTTAGATAGCTCATTTATCGAGGAAGGCTATAGGCTATTTATCATCACGCTAAGACCAACAGGAGCGGAGCAATATGGGTGAAACCGCGGGAAACAGCTAGTAAATCAATAAATCAGATTTGTTTAAGTTCTGTGAAAGAAAACAGTAAAGGTAAGAAAAGACCAAAAAACTAAGCTATAGATATCAAATAGGGTTCTCTCTATGTCTTCTGTTGGTGTTGTTTCTATATAGGATCATCGGTTAAAAAAAATTAATAAGAGACTGCGTGAATAATTTTAGAGATGAAGAATTTAAAAAGGTACATTAGTTAATTTTAACAATAGATGTACTGTAATTTACTCGACAAACGAATCTCTTGTTTCTAAGGTATCCTAGTTAGTTTTACTGCGCAAAAGTAGAGTAGATAGCTGTACTTTCAGTCGTAATACATTTATCAATTTAAATAAAAACAATGTTCATTTATCTGCATGACTGTGTCTGTGTGGTGTGTTCAAGTGAGTCTCCGAAAAGGCTTTACCGATTTTTACTAGAATTTCCAAACGTTTATTTCAAAGAAAAATGAACAGATTAACGTGTCAAGAATGCAGTAAAACTCATACCAATGCTATTAAGTTGATTACAGTACAAAAAAGCCTTGGCCATAGCCTTTTTAGCTAAGTCCCTTGCACCCGTTTTTTCTTGTATTTGCGTATACAATGTTATAACTTGTTATTTGCTGAGATAGATTTCACATTGATTTCTCTGATTTTTTTATGTTTTATCCATCAGGAGCAACAGGTAATTTTTGTCTATACATATTTAAATACCTATGTGTATATGTCCTATACGTATACTGTCCTATACCACCCTATACATACTTATTTTATCACTACCTATATCATTATTATGAAAGTAGGAGCAATGCGGGTGAAACCGCGGGGCACAGCTAGTATAGAATATAATATTTACTTATACCTACTATAAAACTGAAGAGTTTGTTTGTAGGAATAGTAGAGGACAATGCGCGTAAACCGCGGGGTACTGCGTACTACGCTGCTGCTAATTTATTATATAGTTCTAATGTCTATTAAAAATAAAAACCACATCCAGATCTGCTTAATCCTATAGGCATGACGTAGGTAACATACACACTATCACTTTCGCTTTTATTAACAAAAGAGGAAAGAAAGGGAGACACTTTTAATTAAAAGATTAAAAAGGAAATGTCTTAACTAATTGACAATTTTCAACGCGTTGATATGTCAAATATATTAAACGGTATTTGTATGATTTATAATGTGTTAAATGATCCGAAGCGATACGCGCGGTTTATTACAGTTTTTGTTGTAAATTTCTAGATGGTTATCACTTCCCGGTGAACTAATCGTTTAGTGATTAGCCATTGATTAGTTGTATTTAATAATTTCGTTAAAAATTATGAGTTTCTTTATTTTACATTTACTTACCTGATTGTTTTTGTAAAGCACTGTTCAGTTTTTTTTTTTATTATTTCGCTGTAACCTACAAAACTGTTTGTCTGTTTGTATATTTTGGAATATTATTAATGTTGTGCTTAAATGTAGGTACTATAGAGTCTGAGGAAGGCTAATTTAATTAAAAAAAAAAGAAATAAGGTAACCTTTATAATTAAACGTGATGCAATTGAACAAATTACCTAGGTAGGTACTGTTTTAATTTAAACCGGTTTTGATAACTTTTTTATTTGATATAATAGTTATTTTATTAATGACGCCCTATTTTTAAATATTTTAAAAGCAAAAATGTAACACATGTTCATTAAATTCTATTGTTTTAGGTGCTTGTTTATTTATAACAAATTGTAATTTGATATTCCGATTCAGTAGATATGGGGGATGTAGCTCAGTGGTAGAGCGTTCGCTTTGCATGTGAAAGGCCCCGGGTTCGATCCCCGGCATCTCCAACCTTTTTTGAGTACCTGCAAAAGTTTTCTTCATCTTTGTTTTTCGGTTTTCTTTCCTTTATTTCAAATACTTACTTGTTTCATAAATTACTTCGTTATTAGTTAAGTAGTTTGATAGAAGATTTTATGGTATAAAATAATTTATATTATAGTTTTTAAGATAGAGACAAAAATAAAAATGCCCGTATTTTGGTAAGTATCGTGTAAGGAAATGTAATATCATTGCTTTCATAAATCTAATTAAATGTAATAATATACATATAAGTATAACCATAGATACTATGTATAACTATAGTAATTTAACCACAGAATTTAACTATAATCTTAAAAAGTTGAAATCACAAACAGATAACCTACCTACTTAAATTTTATTTATAATTTATTTATAATTTATTTATAATTAGTTACGTATATTATACGTATTTAGTTTACCTCAGGTAGTTTGACGAAATAATGTCCCACAGTTTGCGGCCCACTCGTCCGCATGTCCCAGCCCCATTGCGCGCCATTTTGGATTTGGTTCTGAAAAAGAAAATTGTAGGTTAGAATTGGTGTTTCAAACATTTTGGAATTTACGTGATAATGTGTGAAAAGAAATAAGAATAAATTAATGGGATCGATAAAAAATAAATAAATGAAAAATAAACTTATACAATTAAATCAATGTTCCGTAAAGCGTTGTAAGTACTTTTCGATCCAATTAAGAATAGGATCGATTCGGCGCCATTTCGTGACGAAATAGTTATTATTATTATGAGGCAAATATAATAAACGATATAAAAATGTAGTAAGGTTGAATGAATGAATGAAATACTCTTTATGTACGCACACTAAATACAGAATTACCTTAGAATTACCTACAAAAAATGGTATTACAAGTAACCTATTACATGTACAGAGGGCGGTCTTATCGCTGTAAGCGATTTTTGTCAGACAACCCAAAATGCAAAAGGATTACATTTAATGAGGTTCTAAGTAAATAATATTTTTCAAATGACATTAGATGTATTATTGACACATAGAGGTCATATAGACGTTCCTATTTAGACTTTAGTAGGATCGTAGAGCAGAGTTTTAATTCGGACGCTAAGTTCGGACGTACCTATCTTGTTTATAAATATTCTACTAGCTTTCCACCCGCAGCTAACAGCTTCGCCAGCGTTGTCTAAAACTAAAGAAATTAACTTTCCCTTGAATCTCTATCTATCTATTAAAAACAAACCGCATCAAAATACATTGCGTAGTTTTTAAGAGCTGAGTCCTCATAATGACAGACAGACAGACTAGAGCGGGATCTAACTTTGTTTTTATAATATGTGGTTATATTCTTATACAAATTAACGTGGGAACGTCGTTTTAAAAATCATTCGACATGTACATATTATACAAGATAAATCTTTTATTTCCCGCCAAGCGTGCATGTAGGTACCTACTAATCACAGAAAGTAGGCTACACCATTCTTTTTTATGCGGATTATTGCATAATATAATAGAATCTGGTTCATTTGATCTGACATAATCCATAAAAGAGAGAGGCCATTAATCTTCCATAAAAATTGTTACATGTGTTTATTGCTTTTATGATTAATAAGATTTGATTATTATTTTTATGTTTTATTATGTCTGTAGGTATTTTACAGATTTTGATGAACTTTTGATTACGAGTTACGAGGAATGTATTTGAAAATAAAATAATAGGTAGTGAATGATTTTGGATGGACGATGGTAGTGAAGTCCCATGTCCCCAAGTGGAGTAAGAAGCAGATGCATTATACATATTCTGTTTCACTGATAGATTGTCTTTAGGGACAGTAGGTATGGTTCCTACCATACCGAGACATATTTCTTTTCGTCTCCGGGAATCGAACTCAGGACACCACGGTTCTACGCTCACGCTCAACCACTGAACAAAGGAGGCAGTCATGATGATTTTCGAGTGTTTTCGATAGTACCCCGGCAAACATTATTCTGCCTTGTTCTTATCATTTAAGGGAATGAAAAATAGATTTTGACCAATTCTCTGAACGAAATGCACACAAAATTTCATGGGATTCGGTCAAGCCGTTTCGGAGGAGTGTAACTTTAAACACGAGAATTTTATATATTAGATTATTATATCAAAAAATAAAACTACAAACTTGTGTAACCAGATACTGTTACTTTCTTATATTTTTTACTTTATTTACAGACAAAGTTAAATATTTATTAACTTGATACAGGAAGCAAGGCTGGCCTTATAGATATATCAGTAAGAGTGGTTTGACAAAGAAAAAAGACCACATACCATTCACTTTAACGTTTTATTATACAGGGTGTCCCACTGTTGGTAGGTATACTAAGCTTAAAGGTGGTTATAATTTTGCATACGCTGAGTACGTAAAAAATACTTTAAAAATTCCAGACGCATTTTTTTTATTCTAAATTCTTAAAACTCTATGTGTACAACTATAACAAGCAACCCGCCCAGCTTGGCTAACAGCTGCAGCCTGCTCGTGACCTATCGTTTAACACGTTCGCTGCATTACGAGATCTATCAGATCCCGTGCAGGACTTTTGTTTTGTGCGTTGAATATAATCGTGTTTTTTCACTCCTTGCGGGAGGGTCTAACTTGTAAAGTTCTTTAAGTATGAGTAGGACAAATATACATATTTACTTCCTACTTAAAGCTAAGTTCAATAACATAAAAAAATAAATGAGAGATGGATTAGGTCCCTAACGCACAGTACTGTAATTATATTCATTCCTTGCGTTAGGAGATATGTCGGTACTCGTGGAAACGTAGGCCTCGTAGACGCAAGAGAGGGAGGGTAGGCGGCGCGGGCGCTGCTTGATTCGGTTTAGTGTTGTCCTAGCATCGATGTGGGAGCTCGCTCGTTTTGGAAATAATACTCGCGTATCTAGGTGTTGATTATTTTTTATAAACAATGAGTTTTTTTAAAAGAAAAAAGTGTAAAAAATCTATTTATTTTGGTGAGATTTCTAACAAACTCAAACTCAAACCTTTATCTATTCAATTAGACTTCTTCTACAAGCACTTTTGAAACGCCATTACATATTTTTAACATTTACCACCGATTCGGAAAGCAGTATCTACGGAGAAGAACAAAAAATCAAAGCCGGATTATACTGTTGCATCGTCCAGTATAATAAAAATTTTGGAAAATGTTCGGAAAACGAATTGTTACCATATGCGCGCAATGCAAGCAATCAATTTGCTTACCATGTTTTAATGAAAAAACACTTTGCATAATTAATAAAACTATTTCAATCGACAACTGACATTCCCATCACTACTTACTACACATATTGAACTATCTTCGGTTGCGGTACGCGATACAATCGATGTCTATTTTTTTTTTTGCTATTTGTAGTTTATCCAAATGTCATAACTGCGTGCGAACCTAGCAAAATATAAAACAATAGACTATCTTTCATCCACAAAAACTTCAAAGTATATGTCATTGTTTTCTGGAAGATATAAATTATTTTCAAAACTGTATCTTCAGGAGACTGATTAGGTCACAAACGCACCAAAGGGTGGATAAGTTTCGAGATCTTTTAGGTCTCCAAAGCACCAGCTGAAAGTTCTTTGATAATGATGTCGCAGTGAACGTGTTAAGATGTGTGATGATGTTTTCATAAACAAAATGCTCACATTAGCGAAGCGGTATATGCCGGCTGCGCGAAGCTAGAGAAGAGAACATGGATTTTCAGGAAAAATTTAGCAAAAATTTTTTGGTGTAATTTTGTTGTTTAAGTATTTTTTTTCGTGATCAGTGGTGTATGCAAAACTACCAGTCCCTTCGCGCTTAGTATACCAATAGTGGGACACCCTGTATAATATTATTATACCTAATCTATGTGTATAAGACTCTCGTGCCCTCCTAAAAGACTTGACCGATTTTCATGATATTTTGTAAATTATATAAAGTGAAGTAGAATCTTATTAACTTTAAATGATTTACATATTTTTAATTATGTATCCCGTGGCCCTTATAAATTTATAATTTTATTAAATTTTAACCAAATTGGTGCAGTAATTTTTGCATGACCGAGTATCGAACAGTTCAACATTCATCCTACAAAAGAAATGGTTTTCTTATACGAGATTTGTTCATATACGACTACGAGAGAAGTATATTTTCTTCAGGAAATCTATTTTACAAACTTTATCTTAATCTGCTTAGCGGTTAAGATAGGAAAAGGTGACAGATACACTTTCCCATTTATGATATTATATAGCTATGCAGGAAGTTTGGTTACATAAAGCTCAGTAAAGCTCGTGAAAGTTTGCCACAATAGTAGGCGTATAGATTAAGTTTAAATCTTAATCTAATATTCTAATTCTAATATTCTAATATATATTATAAAGGCGAAAGTTTGTAAGGATGTATGGATGTATGGATGTACGGATGTATGGATGTTTGTTACTCTTTCACGTAAAAACTACTGAACCGGTTACAATGAAATTTAGCACACATATAGAGGGTAACTTGGATTAACACATAGGATAGGTTTTATCCCGGAAATCCCACGGGAACGGGAACTATGCGGGTTTTCCTTTGAAAACGCGGGCGAAGCCGCGGGCGGAAATCTAGTACGTATATATTGTAACTTTAAGCTAGCCATTCTACTTATAAATTCTATGGTTCAATGGATGTATTATTTAGATAACAGTTGACTTAAAAGTAACTTAAATAACTTGGTTGTTGTGAAGTCCCGTGTCCCCTAGTGGGGTTTGGGGCAGATGCATTATACATCTGTTTCACTGATCGATTTTCTTTAGGGACAAGTAGGTGATCAGCCTTCTGTGTCCTGCCAGACCGAGACATTTTTTTTTCTTCGTCTCCACCGGGAATCGAACCCAGGACCCCTCTGTTCTACGCGCACGCGTCAACCACTGTACCAAGGAGGCGGAGTTTATACATTACTACGTACTAAGTAGGTATAAAGGGCCGCTAGATCGGATACCGGTTCTTATATAAGAGTAAAAGTAAATCCACTACAATTATCGTTATTTATTGCATAATATCGTTTGAATTGTTTATTTAATTAAGGTGTGTCTAATTTGTCGGATCTTAAGTTGTTAGTTCAATCAGAGATTATACATATATCTAGTTTTAGTTTAAGGATGTTAAAAAAGAATACATATATAGGATATATATCTTTCTATTTATATTAGCCTAGATGTGGATTCGTAAATGGTCTAATTAGTTAGTTATTACTAATAATGCTATAAATTATATAATTCGTAAATCGTATTTATTTATTTACTTTTTACTTACTTCAACAGAGGCAGACACTAAGACGGATAAACATACATTTTTGATATGGTTACTTAATGAGTAGGTACCTAGTTGTAATCTATACTATTTAATTTTAATAATATTGTAAAGCTGAAGAGTTTGATTGAACGCGCTAATCTCAGGAACTACTGGTCCGATTTGAAAAATTATTTCGGTGTTTTCACGCTAAGACCAACAGAAGCGGAGCTACGCAGGTGAAACCGCGGAGCGCAACTAGTATAATATAATTTCGATTTACTAATCGTTTTTGGTTCAGGATACTAATAACTAATAAATAGTTAATAACTAAAATTTATTACAAATTCTATGAAGTTATGTATGAAATGTACGTTACGTATATCGGAACTTTAACAATGGAACTGACATCCGATTTAAGATTGTGCACCATTGCAGATGCTATGCTATAAAAATGTGTGCCAGAGAAATAAATTGTACAAAATTATATATAAATAAAGATAATATTAAAGAAATTTCGTCAAGCCTTTTTAGGCCAATATTTTATCACTGAACATATAAATGTAAAAATAATCAACTTAAACTTGGACTCATGAGAAATAGGTATAATTCTTAATCTTCTATGTGAAATAAAATACTTTTTTCTCCATAAAAAATGAGTTTCATATATTTACACTAAAGCATTATCACCTCATACGAATAACACCTTATAGATAGGTAGTGTAAGCGGGCAAACAGGCGAATGTAAAGCTATAACTAAATATAGCATAGCTTTAAGTGAACCTAGCCTTTATAGAAAGCATTTATTTCCTATGTTTTAAACAATAGCAGCTATGGCTATTATGTCGCAATTCTATTTGAGAACAGCTGTTAATAATTAGTGGGTGTTAACAGTGATAAATTGCTATGGTACGGCTACACAGAGCTTAGTTGAAAGTACATATAGATTTTACGTTACGACTTACGTCTTGTTATGGTACGTCTATGCAGATCTAAGAATTACGATTGACAAACAGTATAAATATTTTATGGTAGTTAACACGTTTAATAAAGTTTTAACACACTCCAAATTCTTAAAATTCCAGACCTACTAGCACAGTATTACCATTATTTCCTACAGTAGTGCGACGAATGTACTTGTGCAGAGAAACGGAGGGGAACTGGCGGGGGTCGGGCGACGCGGGCCGCGTAAAGCAAACACGCTTAGTTTGCTTTACCTAGCGCGAAAGGATGACGCAGTCGTATTTTTTGTGTAATAATTTTATTATACATAGGTACTTACATATTCTATTATGGCGCGCACAAACTGTTCGGTTTACGGATGTAAATCTACATTGAAATCCCAGAAGGAAACAATATTTCAGAAAGATTGCATTAATTGTATCTGTTGAATTAAAATCAAAGCTATGTATATATGTTGTCCTCATTATTTTCTAATCAGATTGTACATCCCAATGCGAATGCATTACTTAGTTAAATGTTATAATATACAATTAAGAACATCCAAAAATAAAGTGTCCACGTAAATAATATTTAGCAGTGCAATATCTGTAATTATATATTTATGAACAAATAATTACATCAGATTTAATAATCGCAATTATTTTGAATGTACATATGAATAAAGATTTCATCATAATATTAATAATCACAATTGTTTTATTTCCCATTTGTTGCAACCCTAGCGTATTTTCGTGTGGCAGCGTCATTACCTACGCTGGCGGCGGCATCGCGCGACATCAAAGGCGATTCCTTACTGTAGGAAATAATGGTAATACTGTGCTACTAGTGATTTTGGAGATTTCGCGTACCTATTAGGCTTTAACCAAAAGTTAAGCTAGTGCGTATCGGTTTTATATAAAATAAATGTTATTATGTATTCTTTGGTTATAAATCAAATATAATTTATTAGTATCCACATTATTTTAATACAAACTTTTCTTCTTTTTGGTAATACAATATGATCGTTAAAGCCGTACTTTTCTGATATTAAGATAAATGTATCATACACTAAATTAATTTAGCACTAGTTTGATAAAAGTTAAAACCTACTCTAATTTTGTGTGATTCCTAAAACCTACTTAACAATCTCTTGATAGATGATATTATTAAAAAAAACCTTAATTTACTGTATTAATATGAATTTATACAATACTCACCCCCTGGTTTGTGTGTGCGTAACTCCATACACTAAGCGTAGTCAACACACCGAGCCACTGAAATATATATTATTTAGTCAGTAAATTATCTATTATGATGTAATAAAGAAGGTTAAATTAATAATCGCATTTAAAAGAACTTAGAAAATAGTGTCATGGCTTCAAGAGATTTTCAAATTTAAGCCTATATAAATAATATTCAGGGGACGAAAAATTAATTAGACGAATAATAGGTACTCGACATCAAGTGATAAGTACATATTTTAGAAGTTAGGAAATATTATGCTGGAGCCAAGGAAAATAAAACAAATCATATACATAATATTTACACATATACATAATATCATATGAATGACGTTAGGTAATTAACATTTAATATGCACTTTTCGGTTGAAAAGACTAAAATTAGTAATAGGTGTTAATAATATCTAAATAATATACAAATAAGATTTCTAAGATAAGACAGATTTACTGTTCTAAAATAAATTTAGAATTTTCTATACTGTACAACATGACTACAGAAGCAATAAAAATATTATAAAGAATAACGTACCATGACACAGGCTACAGTTGTTGTTCTAATCACTTAGGACTACCTGTAACAAATGCAAAAATAATTAACGAAAAATATTTTGAAAAACACCAACAATTTTATATATTTTATACGCGGCATGTCATTTGCCGCCATTAACAATAAACAAAAGATTTCATTAAAAAAAAGAATTCGCATTCTTTTTTTCGAATCTCAATCTCGAAAATAATTCGAATGTTAACTTTTTTTGGCGCGCTTTCATACACCACAGAGTAAATAGCAATAGAACCATTATATCTTAGATACTAATATTATAAAGCTGAAGAGTTTGTTTGTTTATTTGTTTGAACGCGCTAATCTCGGGAGCTACTGGTTCGATTTGAAAAATTCTTTCGGTGTTAGTTAGCCCATTTATCGAGGAAGGTTATAGGCTATATAACATCACGCTACGGCCAACAGGAGTGGAGCTACGGGGGTGAAACCGCGCGGAGCAGCTAGTGTAGTATAAAATGTATAATATATTGCATAAGTCACTAATCACGACTGACCACATGCCAGAGTAATTCACCATATAATGTAAATTTTCTTTATCCATATAAGTGTAATTAAGTCACTCTCACACGTCATTACCTTAACGTTCAATGTGTTGTGATTAATCTAATCTATTGCATACCTATTGCATAATAGTTGACGACTTGAGGAGTGATTTGTTTTAACTCAAAAACTATTTGGCTGATTTTAGAAATTATGTAATAGTTGTGAAGCTGTATCTTTTGGTGATTTTAGATACATAGGTGATTTTTTCGGTTTCAATTTATTTATCAACTAGCTTACGTAGTTTTAAAGATTTAAGCATTCAAAGGGACATAGGGAAATAGGGACAGAGAAAGCGACTTTGTTTTATACTATGTAGTGATAGTGATATTCTAACGTGAAAATAAAATAATACAAAACTGAAAAAACACGCTTTTTTACTTTTTTTTTTGTAGTTGATTCCGGATCATTAGTCGTGAAGAGAATGTATATGTAGGTATTGTGACTGATACTTGATAAAGTTTAAATACAAACATACAGTTGGAGCTAATAATAAAAAGCGTGTTAAAAAAAATACGTGTGGCACTCGAGGACTGCCGAGGTAAAGCTATTGCATAGCATCGCATCGCTGTGCCGGTTGGAGTGAGGGGTGTTAGGTTTTTCGTTACGGAATTTTTACATTCGGTCGCTGCGCTCAAGTCTGAGATAAAAGCTATGCAATAGCTTAAAAATCTTGAAAATTAATAATGTACCTAGGTACTGAAGTTCTTTTTGTTACCAAGTCTCAAATTTCAAGTTTCAACCAGTCAAGTGTAGCAATAATTAGGTCATAACACATTTATCGCTTTCTATTTTAGCTATTCGATATTAAGCTATTCAACCGTAGCCTAGGTCTTAGTTATCTAGTTACAAGCTGTAGAAATCGATGGAAATTAAATTTCGACTTGCTTTTTAATGGTGCATTTAAAATATGTAGATTATGTTGAAGATTTCTTGAGAATAAGGTATGACTGTTTTTATTGTAAGTTAATAGATATTCTAATACGTCGTAATAGAGCTGTTTTTCATTGTTATTTGTGGCCTATATATCACATACATAAGTACTAGAATTATAATATGTCAGTACTGCTATTATTTATTCTTTGGTCATATTAAATTAACGAAAATAAAAATAAAATTATTAGAGCTACTCAGCATAAATTTGTTATTTTGGTAGACCAAATAATATGTAAATGTTTAAGAACAGTTTAAACTTGAATTTTGAAAATTTGAATTTTTTAATACCTTATTTTATTTTACCAGCCATTTAAATTCATATTATGTAAATGACCAAAACAAAATTTGCGTAAAATTTAAATAATAATTCCATATGTTGAGTTTCGATTAATTTTGATTATTTTTCCGACCCAAATATCGACCAATAGAATTGCACCATTCGACGTCACGTGGTACAACCTACATGGTATTATACTGATAATTTTTTGAAAATTTTCTCTGGTCGTTGACGTCAAACTGACAGGTTCAATTCAATTGTGAAATTATTGGCCGACATTTGGGACGGAAAAATAATCTCCCGAATACCACACGAGCTTCAAAATTATCTGGCATTTCCCTCAAGGTTCCCTGCAAACAAATAAAGTCGTCAAGTTTTTCAGGAAAAATCACTCGCGCTTCGCGCTCGTGATTTTTTAACCTTGACTAAAAACTTGACTCCTTCATTTGTTTGCAACGAACCTATCGGAAAATACCCGATAATTTTGAAGCTCTTGTGGTATTATAAGTGAATATATGTATAGATATTATTTTCTCTCTTTATTGTTTTCTTGGAAAAATGCAAATGCAGTTAAAATGACGTAATAACATGTTTCATGAAGGAGATAAGAGATGCATTTCCTAGAATTACCACATAATCTAGATGCAATCTGTGGAAAATTGAGTGTTGCTAGTTTTTGTTAGCACGAGAATCATATGTCACAAGATACACTTATTTACTTACGTGCACTGAAAAATAATAGGATTGTAGTTAATTCTATACAAATAATAATATTGGAGTGTCTGTTCATGTTAAATTAATATCTGTAATATTAAAATAACCGCATTTAGCTAAATGCATATAGATGTAAACACGGTACGTGTTCCAAAATAGAAATTTTTACAGTTTTTTCTGTCTGTCCGTTAGTTCCAGCTAATCTCTGGAACGGCTGGACCGATTTTGACGAGACTTTCACTAACAAATAGCCAATGTTATAAGGAGTAATTTTGGCTACATTTTAAATTATTATACATGAAGATAATAATCCTAACGAACGTCCTTATTTTCAATCCTTATTTTAAATGAACGGAACGTCTTTATTTTCAATCCTTATTTTCAATGAACGGAACGTCCTTATTTTCAATCAATGTATATTATATACATAGGTATTACAAAAAAAGTATTCCTCGATTCTTTATACATTATTTTGCTTGTCGGTAAACGAGTGTTATAAAATGTATATCACTTCTGCTTATTAACCAGCATAAATCTATAATTATCATAACATTAACGTTATCATATCAAGTTTCTGAACATCAATTAAACGAATTTATCATCATTAATATCTAAGAATTACGTCCGTATTCATTTTCACGCAAGTTGTCAGCGAGTTAGTAATTTATAAATATTTATATTATGCGACACAATTATGTCATAATTTAAGTGATCAATTTTCAACACGCAATTCGGAAGAGACGTGTGCAATGTTGCATGCGTGTTTTTGTAGATTGCTTCCGGATTTTATAGTCTACGCTACGCTCTGTTATCTATTCCTTTGTGTCATAATGTGTGTGACATAGTTGGCTTAGCTGTATTGTGTGTTACCTTCGTCTGTTGGTTCGAATTTAAAAATTGGATGGAATGCGTTTGAAACAAAAACTAAACTAAACTGCTGTTAATTTTAGTTCGTATATACTGTTTACCACACTTACCAATGAATATTTTGGGATTACGAGTCCTATGTATCTTATGAGTTATTAATTGAGTTTGTAACATGTATTTGTTAAATTTATCATTCCTGCGTGACATAGGTAGTTTTCATCCCGAGTCAACGGTCAACCCCAAACCAAGATGCCCGACGGCGCTGGTGTGTTAAATTTATTTTTATGTATGTACGACATATTTTCGAAGAATTACTTTATTCACAAAATTTATTACTTACTATATAAAAATATATGTATGATCTAATATTTATATATGCTGTCCCAAATACTCAATGTTTGTTAATACCAATCTGCTATAGATTTGTTTTCATAATCCTAAGTGGAAAGGATTAAGGGGTTTACAGGGGTAATATTATAAGTTAGCACAAAATGATAAAATGAATACAAATATGACGAATATTTACGGTACAAAATACATAAATACGGTCTACCTAATTATGCATCATTAAAAAAATATTTTTAGGATTTTAAAAGCTATTTTATAAGGTTAAAAATTAAAATAAATAACTATAAATTCGGTCTTCTCCACAATACAAAAAAAATTACATTTATTATTCATCCTAAAAATAAGTTAAATTTAGATATGTAATTTATATTATTATTTTGAAATTATGTTGTTAAATACAGAACTTTTATATAAAATAACCTTATTTACAAAATATAGTCTCAAAATACTTACAATAAAACAAAAACGCAACACAAGTATAAAATTAAAAAAATAATCAAAACTTCACACACGTTTTTGAACGCACGCTTTTTTTTATCTATGGCGAACCTTTCGCTTTTCGCGCGCAAACTGTACCAGGGCGCTAAAACAACTGACAATTTTACACTGCAATTTTCGTTCCCTTTCCAAGTAAAGTGAGAGTTTGTAATCTAGACGTTGGATATTAGGTATCTCATATCTGTTAATAATTTAAGTACCTAAATAGATTTCTAAGTTCATAGAAGGGATATCGTTATCATATTGAATTAAAGTCCGTCCTGATTTTACGCAGATATTTTCAACGGAGGAAAATTCACATAGCAAAGAGTTTAGTAGGATAATCTATCCTACTAAACCTATCCTATGCTATTCTACTAATAATTTATGAAAAGTTTGTGAGGATGGATGTATGTGTATGTGTTAAGTATATATGTATGTACTATGTATGTATGTTTGTTACTCTTTCACGCAAATACTACTGAACTGATTACAATGAAATTTAGCACACTTATAGAGGGTAACTTTTGGAAAACAAATAAGTATACAAGTGTCCAAACAAAAATTACCAAAGCGGTGCGGTGCGCTTTTTATATAAAAAATAAAAAAATCGGTTCATATGTTATGTTCATGACGATTATAAAGATAAAAAATGAATATAAACTCAAATAAGGTGTGGAACTTTTGTGGAAATATTGTATGGGGATCTGCCACCGAGCCGTAATTAAAAACGAACGACGCCGCGGACGAAATGCTAGTATGATCTATATATTATTATAGTTATAAAAAACATCACACATACATCATGTAATCTTAAAACGTAAATAAACAACTTTTGCTTTCCAAAACCTGTTGGAACATCAATTTAGTAAGTAGAGTACCTACATTAAACTTGTTTGTAATGTTTGATTTCACTACAGATTAAAAAATATATCTATCATTTGTGTAGGTAACATAAAAATACCTACACGTTTTTAATTTTTGTTTATATTAATTGTGACTGCTTCGTAAAATAAAAAATTAAAAATTATCAACTTTTCATGTAAAAACCGTATCGTAGGTGACGTGGGAACACTTTATTACTTTATGAACTACTAGCGACCCGCCCCGGCTTCGCACGGGTGCAATGCTGATACTAAAGTGCTAAATACACTACAGAAAAACTGTGAACGTTGTACCTATATAAAATTAAAAACATAGCGGCCCGCTCGACTCGCCCGATAGCCGGGCGGCGCGGCCGGCCGGTACCGCCGCAAACGCTACGTCCCGCAATTTTTAAATCTGTAATATCTTCGAAAATATTCACTTAAATCATACGGTGAAGGGCCATATAGATCTATATTAAATGAACAATGTATACAAGGTATTTAATTGGTTAAGGATTAATGCTGTATTGGTTAAAATCGCATCGAAAATTAGCCATTATTTGTCGTAAAAAGTAAATGACAAAAAAAAGTTATTGTGGGTTATCCATAAGAGATAGACATATACCATCGCGGACTTTTCTGTAGACCTTTTCAATGTGTATAATACTTAGTACATTATTTTGATAAAACTCGTAGGGTTCAGCCTGCGTTTGCAATGTAAGCGGAAAAAATGTAAAAATTTACGACATCACATTAGAAACCTCAAAAATAACAGTACTTCTCCACTATTTAATGGATGTTATTATACATATAAACCTTCCTCTTGAATCACTCTATCTATTAAAAAAAACCGCATCAAAATCCGTTGCGTAGTTTCAAAGATTTAAGCGTACAAAGGGACATAGGGACATAGGGACAGGGAAAGCGACTTTGTTTTAAACTATGTAGTGATGAAGTTTGGTTGTTAATTGTTTAATATAGACAAACATAATTTTAATGAAAATATATAAAGCATTTTTTTCTTTCGTTAGAAACGAAATCGCTAGCAAAACAAAAAATAACATTTCCTGGTAATTTTAATTCCGTAGTTGTTACTGGTTGTACGATAAATCAAAACATTGAGTAGGTACTAGGCGATCAGGCATTGATGGAAGGTAGAAAAGCCACTCTGCATATTTTGTGTGCAAGGGACTTTATTATTTTATAATAATAACAAGCGATTCCTGGTAATTTCGTAGGTGTATGCTAAATCAAAACATTGAATACCAGGCAATCAGACACTGAAGGAAGGTAGCCTTCCTGCATTTGTCGCATCATTGATCATTCGTGGGCGGTGGGCCACACTGAAAGTTTTGTGACTCAAAAATAAAACAATTTATTTGTATATTTTTTTGTATTATATATATTTACTGTCTGTTAAAGTTGTGATTAAAGTATTCTCTGTTTCATTTAAAACACTTTTTCATCCGTTCAAACCATTTCTGGAAACATGAGGACCATTGGTCCGAGGGTATGTTTTCTACGTGCTGTTTGAAAGCAATCACGGCCTCTTCTGGCCACGTAAATAGATTTTTTTATTTTTGGGAAAACGAAGAAATCGCACGGTGCTAGGCTAGGAGTGCTTGCGGCATGGGTCACATGACACATCACACATGCTCTATGTTTTCAGAAGCCAAAATGACTTCGTTTTGTTCGCGGTGTGCGCCGAAGCACTGTCATGGTGCAACAAGATGCGACTTCTATAGTCGGATTTTTAATAAGACGAAGCCAATTGACGTTTACTGTGTTGTCAGTTTTTGATGAAATAAAAATAGCGTTGTCAGTTGTCACAAAGAGAATCATTGAAAAATCCGACAAAAAATACACCCAAAAGCTTGTAAAAATCTTAGAGCATGTAAAAATAAAAAGCGCTTCCTGGTAATTTTGTAGATGCACGGTAAATCAAAACATTGAGTACCAGGCGATCAGACACTGAAGGAAGGTTGAAAAAGCCTCCCTGCATTTGTGTGGAAGGCTATTTATTATATACAAATTGTACATGTAGTACGCTTCAATTTGTATAAGTTAAACATGTGACTTTCCTTATTTATTTAAATCAAATATGAATATTTTACGGCTAAATTAAATCGGTATTTAGTTCTTAATATTTGCCCTGGGGGCTGGGAAAGACTTAATCTAATGCAAGCTGAAAAAAAAAACGCAATTATCATACGTCTGTATGCAAAATTTTAACGATTTCTGATCAAATTAATATTAGCTATTGAACAAAGAACAAATATCAAAGAATGTAAGTAGATATTATGTGTAATTGTGTACGTATTGTACATACACACACTTAAGTAATATCAACAATAACATATTGTATTACTTAACGCGTGTAACATGATAAAGAATAACATTGTTATTATAAAAACATAGTACATACCTCGTAATTTGCATGAACGTTCTTCCGTAATTAAAGTAAAATTTCAAGATCACGTCCGCGTCATGGTCATAGGTACCGCCATGGAGTAAGGCGACGATTTTGTTATCTTGAATCTTGCTAAAGAAGTTTCACTTCTGCCACGTGTGCTCGACACATACGCTCTTTTTTTAAATGAGGCATTTTACAAGTTTATTACAAAAATGACAATCCAAAATATTTTGCTATACATAAAATGGGCGGAGTCGATGCTCCAAGCTCCGCCCGTTGTTTACAAACTACCCCGTAACTCATAACAATGTACCAGGCTGTCAGGAATTCGAAGAGCACACGTAGTACAGCGAAAAAATATTGTTTACAAAATCACTGGAAATGCAAAACAATGTATGCTTGCATATGTTAAAAGAGCACGTCCATTTACTTACACGCGTTTCTTTTCTCGCGTTTAATAAAAAATACTTAAAGGCCAAATAATTCCTAGCCTTGATAGTCTTAAAAAAATCTTATCACTCGAGGCTTTGTCCGCGTTGTCAAAAGAAGTCCGTGTAGTTCCTATTCCCGTGGGATTTCCGGAATAAAACATATTCTATGTTCTTTCTCCAACTACCAAGAATTGAACAGAGATTACGGCGTGAAGACTTTTACTATATGGAGAAACTGCTTTCCGAGGTGGCAAAATTATATTAAACTATAAGCTATGTCCCGCGGTTTCACCCGCATTGCTCAGCTCCTGTTGGTCTTAGCGACATGATGTATAGCTTATAGCCTTACTCGATAAATGGGCAATGGGAATCTAACACTGAAAGAATTTTTCAAATCAGTCCATTAGTTCCTGAGATTAGCGCGTTCAAACAAACAAACTCTTCAACTTTATAATATTAGTATAGATTTTTCTGTATTTTCATGATTCAAAGGCCCTTCTAAACAAAGCCGAATTATTGGAGATGCAAAATCAAAAGATAATCCATCAATAAGATAAGATAAAACGAGGACAGATCAAAACCGCCAATTCACATTTGTAAGTGAATAAGCACTTGAAAATGGCTATTTAACTTTTAAACGGGAAACACCTGCGGATATTCACCTATGATCCACATCAATCATTCTACTATCCAAGGGAAATGAAACAAGAATCGAATACATATAGCTATTACATAAATTTTACATCCGGACGGTATTACAACATAACAATTACCTTGGTATTCGTTACATAATAATGGGTTCTGTGTACAAAATGATGAACAAGACAGCTGACATGTTAGTTAAGTCTAAGAAAGGAAAAAAAAAACATACATATAAAGATTAAAAATCTAGGTCATTAACTAACATTATCACACCGGACACATGAATCGTAAAAAAAAATGTTTATTTTATTAAATATTAAAATTATTGTAACTTGTAGTATGTTTAGTGAATTTATCACTCTTTTATTAAAAAAAAATCGAAAAGGCCCTTTTCTGTGTGAGCAAGTTATAATTTTTATGATTTCAATCAATATACAATCAGATATCAGATTACACATTGAGTTAATATGTACATACTAAGATTACACAATAATTTTAATCCGGGTTTAACAATGTAAAAAAAACAATGTAGGTAACAAAGGAACCGACACAAACGATAGCTATAAATATAAACTATGTACAAAAAATATTTAATAATCTTTTTTTAATCGCCCCTTAATACCTAAATAATTGGTAATGTTTAAGAAGTTTATTTTTTCCATTACTAACTTTAAATAGGTAATAAAGAATCTATTTAATAATTTATAATACTATGACTGGCCTACGTTTTCCACCCCTAAAGTTCAAAAGGGTAGATCGTAATTCGGGGTACCTACGGAAAAAGTGTAGATATTAAACACAGAGAAGAATAAAATATTTTCTTATATAAAACAATTTCACCAGAGTCCTCCTCATACTAACAACTTAACAAGTAACCATAAGTTAATTGCGGAAATGACAGGGCCATTACGTATAATATGTAACACAAATACCATATAAATAAACGACGCATGTCCTGCGTAACCTATTACACTTATGACATAACTAGTATAAGCCATAAGGTTTACCTACTTGAAGATAAAATAGTACCTACCTACCTTAAAGTTTAAAACTGCTTCTTGCGTAACGTTCAAAGAATTTAAAAGCTATATTCGCTTTAAATTGGAAGTGTTAATTACTTGATTTGATGATTTTAGATAATAGATACAGTTACATAAAGAGTTTAATAGATTTTGAATAAGATTTTATCGTTTATCTAGCGATTTACAGCTGCAGCGAGCCGTAGCCTCAGGTATGTTAGAATCCGAAAGGCTTTAATTTCTAAATATACTTATGTACCTACCTACTTAACCCTAGAAGCCTAATCTATATGGAACGTACACAAAGCCTTAATATACGTCTCAGAGGCGTACACATATAAAAGCCATTATTTTAGGTATATTATTTAATTATTATTGTTTTAATAAAGCGGAAATTTGAATTTGGGAAATAAACTAAAAATAAAACTACACTATTATCAATTATAACTATAATCAAAGTTGTTTATTACAACATAAAAAACAATATGCATAAATTGGAACAAAAAATTTACTTCTTCAAAATCAACTTATAACATATATTATTTTTATAAAGTATCAATTTTTTTTACGCTAATTATATATTTTTAGATAAAACATTACAACTAACCGGTCTATAAAGGATTGGTTTAACTTTAGGACCACACTACACATAAATCAACCTTGTGCTCGCCACACACAGATTTTTTTACATTTATTACACACAAATTTTGAAATTCATGGTTGGATTAGTTTCTGCAGACGGCCCAGATTATTGTAATGACGCAACGAACTCAGACACCTCATTATTTTAGCCCTTGCTTTGAACGTCGTCGATAATATGGTCATCCTCAACTTCGGAACCTGAATCCTCGTGAGGACTGCCTTCTCCATTCAAAATTGCGATAATGTCGTCTTTATTTAATAGATTGGACCGTAATATATTTATAACTGAAACAATTCCGAAAAAAGATATAAAATACACGAAAAACAATCAAAAGTAAAATCACTTAATCTTAGTTAAAAGTTACACAAAGCCTAAACATACGTCTCGCAGGCATGCAACACTTCGATAAATCAAAAATGGCGGGACTTACCATAACGATACAGGCACCGTCTTCTAGCTCCCGTCGGCCACTGAGATAACTAAAAAGTACGACGCGCTAGCTTCAACCGTTAGAAAGAGACATCCGATATTCGAATTTTTGTACGCCTCGCAGGCGTAGATTAGGCTTCTAGGGTTAACATTGTAATACCCTAAAATGAAACAAATTAAATACATAAAAAGCCTTTCCTATCAAACTTAAGTAATCGCCAAAAAGGTTCCTTTAGCCATTTTATAGTTATTTTAGTGTTGTAAAAAAACTACTGTAGAGATTGTGTTACTACTAAATAAATACTACTTTTACGTAGGCTTTGCTTTCTTCTCTAACTGAAAAAGAACGCTAAAATCAAAAGCAGACAATAGGTATTATTAAACAGTGCTTATCAAAAAGTACACGTGGTGGCTGGTGATCACGTCTTAATAATTTCAAAACACCTAAATTGATAACAATAATGATGAGAGAATCATGAGAGAATGGACAAATTAATGTAGAGAAATTTTGTAGTTAGGTATTAGTTAGTTCTTTAAAGAAACGAATCTTCAATGGCGGCGCTTATCATTCCCTCTCGCTCACACACGGCCGTACGGTATGCAAAAAAAAAATGGAAAAATAAAATCACTAAAATGTATTTGATTTTCCCTATAATAGTTTTTATCATAAATTTACAATGACAATTATGCATTTGCGAAAGTAAATAATGTTTTATTGGAATTTGACAAAATATGTTCTTTGGGAAAAGTTGTTCAGTTTTATGGGCTTATTACAAGTATTATGGGGATTTTATTACATTCTGTATACGTAAATATGATAATTCATATAAATACACAAATACAATTACAAAAAAGTTTGTCAACAAACAATTTGAAATAATTAATAAAATAATTATCAATTTACGTTATTTTTATTTTCTTTTTTGCTGATCCTACCATCTGTCAAAGTCAGCTTTGGCCGCCATTGAAGATTCGTTTCTTTATTGAACTGACTAATACCACTAAACCGCCCGGGCCCGCGCAGTTTTCAAAATGGAATTCCTAGACAGGGTAGCCATATAGGAAATTAAAAGCGTCAACGATTTAATTTATGTAAATACGTTAATATATTTATCTAAATATGAAACTAATTTGTAAATTACGTGAAATAAAAAAAAATATCACTTTAATTGTATATACCTATTGTTTTATAATTATTTGCCAGCCCGGTATATATTTTTATTATTTTTGTTAATTGCAATATTTATATCAGTGTCTTAATTGAAACCTGATATTTATGTCAAGAAAATGTCATCTGTCAGTGTCAGAACCAATTAAAAACAATTTTCTTTTCATATTCCCACTATTGTAATCACTTGTAATTTGTATCTCAAAAAGATAAATCAAAGTGCTTTTATCTTGTGTACAAACACTCTGTCATGCAATTTTAAATCAGCACTTATAGACAAAAGATAGAAAACAAAATGGATGTTCCAAAAATTGAGAAAGCTAAATTCCTTGCGCCCGAAGTAGCTGTAAGCGCTGTTCTTGCACCAAGTCAAGAACTACCTGCAGAGACACCAACAGTAGCAGGCTACGACTGGGAGAATGGCACCGATTATAACAAAATACTGGAAAGCTACGCGCGCTCTGGCTTCCAAGCAACCAGCTTCGGCAAAGCCGTGACAGAAATCAATAAAATGTTAAAATGTCGTTCCGTACCTCTCACTGAAGAAACGTGTGACCCATATGAAGAAGATGTATTCATAAAAAAGAAGACGAACTGTACTATTTTCTTAGGATACACTTCGAACATGATTTCGTCAGGTTTGCGTGATACAATACGATTTTTAGTTAAGAATAAACTCGTAGACTGCATTGTGACTACCGCTGGTGGTGTCGAAGAAGATTTTATTAAATGCCTTGCTCCAACTTATGTAGGAGACTTTAATTTAAGTGGTAAACTATTAAGAACTCGAGGGATAAACAGGATTGGCAATTTATTAGTGCCAAATGACAACTATTGCTTATTTGAAGAGTGGGTGACTCCACTACTAAATGAAATGCTAGATGAACAGTTACAGGATGGTACTGTGTGGTCACCGTCAAGGATCATAGCAAGATTAGGCGAAAGAATCAACAACGAGAGCTCTGTTTGCTATTGGGCATGGAAAAACAACATTCCGATCTTCAGCCCAGCATTAACCGATGGATCTTTAGGCGATATGATGTATTTCCATTCTTATAAACGACCAGGACTCATAATTGATATACTGGGAGATCTCCGGCGGTTAAATACAATAGCTGTTAAAGCTAACAATACAGGTGTTATCATTCTGGGCGGAGGAGTCATAAAGCATCATATATGTAACGCCAATCTCATGAGGAATGGAGCAGATTACGCTGTATATGTAAATACAGCGAGTGAATATGATGGCAGTGACTCTGGGGCGAGACCTGATGAAGCAGTGTCCTGGGGCAAGATACGGCCGAACGCAACGCCAGTGAAACTGTATGCTGATGCGACGTTGGTGTTCCCCCTTCTAGTCGCTCAGACGTTCGCCAAACATCATTTTAGCAATAAAAAAAATGTGTAAAAAACATTGATGTTTTATTTTACTGATCCATAATAATGCTGTTTTGATATATGTGATTTTAATTTAATCGAACACCACATTCTAAAACGTAGATACATTTTTTTAGTTGAATATTAATTAGTTTTCATTGAATAACAAGTATTCATCAAGGTAGTAGAACAACTCAGTCTCAACAAAAATTTAAAACTTGTAACGCCATCTATTATCAAATTTCAATATTTCTTGAAAACTTTAGTGCAAGTGACATCTTACGTCATTTTGAAAACAATGTTCATATTAAATATAAAATATTGTATATTTCAAAATTTTGATAAAAATTGTATAATTTTAATAATTGTATAATTTTGTTTCAAATGCTGGTAAGTTTTTATCACAGGTTTTTATTGTAACTTCACTTTTAATAAATACTTGCAATGTGAATGACCTGTCAAAGTACGCAGTGAAGTTGCCTGCTGTCTGGCGACCATAAAACCTTTCAATGTGTGGGTATTGATACAAAAATGTGAGCCTGTGTGCTGTCTGTGAAAGCAGTTTTCGAATTCAAACTTCAAAAGCTCACTCAGTTCGCGTCGCTTGCTAGCAAAAGCTGCGGAGTCTGAAATCGGGTGCTCACTGTTTGTGCTTACAAAATGCAACTTCCAAGCGTCTTCTAACATAAAAATGTCTATCCAAGCACTATATTCGATTGTTTGATCTCGAATGTGGATGTTTTATTCAGCATAGTGTACAAAAATGTGTTTATACCGTGGTGTCTTATTCGTTTTTCTGCTTGTAACCGGTAAGTTTCATCCTTAGTCCTGTGCTATTTTTAGGTTTACGGTCTTTCGAGGCAGATATTAATGAGATTTTGTTAGGATATGTAATTCGTTGCACGTTTTCGGTCCCTTTGATGTTAGAATTGTTTGTTTGATGTGCCGGATACGTATTGCGGCAAACGACATGTTTACGATTTCTTATTTATTTTAAGTGTTCTGTGTTCGTAAATTGTACATTTGCTTTCTTTTTGTTTAAATTACTTATGTTTCGTTGCATTTCCTTTCTTAGTGTTATTCAAAAATAATTTGAAAACTTATAAGATTTATATCAAATTATGATACTTAATCTCGATTAAACGTGTATGTTTACGTACTTTTATAATAATTATATGCATTTAATATAGGTATCAATTTATCGAATAATCTTATCAATGATCTACCTTTATGATATCACTGTGCATTATTAAATACCTACATATTAATTATAAGGTAAAATAATAATTTTGGAGTAGGTATTTACCAATAGTTTATAGGTAATTTTCCTAGTACAAAAAATAGTAGACCATATATTTAGAACTGAATGGAAACATATATAATGTATTACTATCCTAGTGTTGAAATACATAATGAATATAGGTATACCTACATACATGAAAGAAAAGTGATATCAAAGCCTAAAAAATACCATTTTGATTAATTGCAAATCAAATGTTCCGTCTTGTATTAAAGGCCTGTTTAAAAATTAAAAATATAAAATAACAAGAAACACAGACCCCAAATGGGTTTATAAATCTCACAGATAATCAATGATCATATTCTATGAAATTAATAGATTATGTAGCAAGAATAATTTTACATAATATAATGTTGTATTTTACGGCTTAATGTACCAGCTTGCAGCGCAGGTCAAGGAAAGGTAAACTTGATTGCAGAAATCACAAAGGGATAGATATAGATGCTGATACAAAACTCTTTCTAAACCTAAAAGGGATTAAAACAAGATAAATTGTTTGTAAAATAAATCTAATCGATAAATTTTCAAAAGAATTATTAATGAATGTTGAAACAAAAAGGTTTTGTGCTAAATCCAATCAAAAAACTCTGATACAATTTTGACATATTTAAGTTGGAAAATAGATTATTAGATTTGTGGTACAGCCACACCCCGGACACTCCATACAAAATGATCGTTTTGACAGTCACACTGTAGAGACTGCAAATGTGTGTGTTAACGCTTTATGGTTGGCACATTTGTGACTAGCGTAAAAAAAAATTCGCGTTTTGCTGATGAAATACATCCGTAAACAGCACAATATCTAACCATTTTCTACGAAAAACGATAATCACAAATCCAAAATAATAAAATTACTTTAAGTCAATTTGATTAATGTTGTCAATCTTCGTTGCGTATCGTCCTTGCAGAAAAATATGGCCCATTTTATGTCTGATCGCGCGGGGGTGAGGTAAGTTTAATTTTGGCGGGAGGCGGAGAGTGTCCGTTCTGTAGCGTTTAGCTACTATTATGTATTCTGTGGTACAGCATTAAGAGCCCTTTGTACTGAAAGTTTAGGCATTTTAGGCACTGAGATGGCTCGCGCCCGCGTTGCGCAGGAGCCGGCGCGGCATGAACTCCGGTGACCTATGAAGGCGGGTGATTATGCCACAGTATAAATAAATCAGTAGTTCGATTTTATTTGCTATCGTAGGAATGTTGTTGATATATAAATTTACTACTTATCCTATACCATTAAACGAGCAATATTTGCATATTTATACAGGGTGTCCCAAAAAGTAGTGATATACTGAAGCTGGGAGGTAGAGGACTTAGAGGGCTATCCGAATCACCCCCATGTGTGTTATGCGATTTTTCGTATTTTCGGAGTTATTACATTTTTTTTCAATTTTTCATCTATCGCCGAGTACGATGAGATTTTTATTTATGGTGACGTGAATTATTGCGCTAGATGCTTGTTTTTTTTTGTGTGCTAAGCTGAAAGATAGGCCAATTCAGTATGGTAACATTTACTATCGTTAGATCTTCGAATGGAATAAAAAAAAGAATTAAATGCTATGAAAGATAAAATTACCCAGTATGTTCATAACTTCAAGGGCCCATAAAAAAATAAAATCACATAAAAAAGGTTTTCCATTTGGCTTTTAAAAACTTGCTCTATCGATCAGGTAGCTACCCTAAAAATTTCATTTTATTATTCTGAAGGCTTCAATCGAAAAATTGAAATCTAAATGTGGTAAGTGCAAAATTTTTATTAACATGATGATTATTAAAACCAATAAATAGGTGTTTAAAAATGATTTTTTTTTAAATAGCCCCGCTGTTGCTCAATGCAAGTGCGACATCACCGTAAAAAGTTGTCTTTTTAATGTCTGAATGCTCTTTTATCATTTTTAATGGTTTCTTCTGCTACTATGAATTTCCGGGTTATTTCGTCCAAATTGTGGCAGTCTCTCGTCTTTGTAGTATCCCCACGGAAAAAATTCAATAGGGTTTATGTCCGGAGACCGTGGAGGCCAGGCTAAAGGGCAAAAATACCCTGAAAGATGGATTGGTCGTTGCAGCCTGCGCATGCGCCGGTGACGCCTGCTTTAAAGCCTGGCCTCCACGGTCCCTCGAATAAACCCCATTGATTTTTTTTCAATGGGGATACTAAAAAGACCTCGGCTACTTGAGAGAATGCCCCAATTTGGACAAAATAACCCGGAAATTCATAGTAGCAGAAGAAACCATTAAAAATGATAAAAAAGCATTCAGACAATTAAAAGACAACTTTTTACGGTGATGTCGCACTTGCACTGAGCAACAGCGGGGCTATTTAAAAAAATTCTGGTAATTAAACACCTATTTATTGGTTTTAATGATCATCATGTTAATAAAAATTTTGCACTTACCACATTTAGATTTCAATTTTTCGATTGAAGCCTTCAGAATAATAAAATGAAATTTTTATGGTGGCTACCTGATCGATAGAGCAAGTTTTTAAAAGCCAAATGGAAAACCTTTTTTATGTGATTTTATTTTTTTATGGGCCCTTGAAGTTATGAACATACTGGGTAATTTTATCTTTCTTGGCATTTAATTCTTTTTTTTATTCCATTCGAAGATCTAACGATAGTAAATGTTACCATACTGAATTGGCCTATCTTTCAGCTTAGCACACAAAAAAAAACAAGCATCTAGCGCAATAATTCACGTCACCATAAATAAAAATCTCATCGTACTCGGCGATAGATGAAAAATTGAAAAAAATGTAATAACTCCGAAAATACGAAAAATCGCATAACACACATGGGGGTGATTCGGATAGCCCTCTTGGTCCTCTACCTCCCAGCTTCCGTTCATCACTACTTTTTGGGACACCCTGTATATTTGTTTGTATATATACAGTGTGGAAATTTTCGATGTGCCCTGAATGGAAAGTACTTGAAATACTAGGGATAGCAAATTTTTCTGAAAAGAAACATTCCTTTTTCAAATTTTATTTTATTATTCAAATCGATAGAAACAATATAAGGGCATTTCTCTGCTAAATGGAAAATCACTGTCCCAAGCAAATTTTATTAGAATAAGTTCTATCATTTCTATTTTTTTAGGATTAATATGAACATAAATGTGGAATTCTTGGTTCACAATTGCTCATTATGTAATTTAATATAATAATTTTCGAGAAAAAAAATGTTATACATCTCAAAAACCACTCCCCTGGTATGTCCCTTTTCCAGAATTAGAAGTATTGATACCTATAAATATTTAATACTTGTCAATTCGTTACTAAATAATAATAATATGTAATTGCAGAAGACTGTGGCATATTTTAAATTACAAATTACATGTCTATAATAAAAAAAATATTGAAAAAATTGTTTACGAAGTTTGTCCTCAAATTTTTAAAACACTACCCTGGTAACATTTGAAAACGGCGCGAAAATCACTTAGGTTATTAGTCCAAAACATTTCAACCGTGAAATGGAACGCAAACGGTGTAAAGTTCGTTCGGTTGTCAATGTAAATAGACAGCCGCTATCTTGTCAGTAGCACCACTGTGTTTGGATGTGAACAACGCGTCGCGGCCGTTAGTACGAACACTCCACTGGTGAGCATTTGTCTTCATATTTTAAGAGTTTTAATTAAGATAATTTGTTTAAATTACTTTACTAGCAATCATGTCTGCACATCTGTGTTATAAATGTGATATGTTTTAATGATTTTGAGTTATTTGGTTTTCAAGTTAAAAAAACATTCCCCTGGTCCACATCCCCCTGTCATTTATATGCACAGGGGAGTGTTCCTTACCTCAGGGGAATGTTTTTTAAGTTTTGTAAAGACTTCATTGCTGGATAGCGCATCAATTTTCCTCAGCGTTAATAATATGTACCAAATAAATAAATAAATAATATAATTATCGTTCTTTTTCGTAGGTTATAGCTCAAAATGCCACCTAAAATGAAGCCACCCAAAACAAGAGAAGAAATATTAGAACAAAAACGAATAGCTGATCGATTGAGATACCAACGACTTAAAAATGACCCTCAAAAACAAGAAGAAAGGCGTCTTTCAGAATATCCATAGTCATTTTTTTAATTGCATCATCGTCAATTACTGTAAATAGAGTGATTGAAGGACACCTTTGACACACAGAGTCTATAAAAGATTCCATACTATCGATATCTCCTCCTGCAGCAACGACAGCATCAGCAGATCTTTTGCACGTGGCGCCAATACCATCTGTGGCACTCTTGCCATGGCCACTCTCTGAAAAATTCCAGGAGAACTTTTCTACATTTGGAACCTTCATATGTAGCCTCGAAGTCACAATATGGAACAACATTTTATTTCGATACTGTGTAACGGGTCCGACGCTCACAAAATGAATGCCGGTAATATGCGATGGTAAAACTTTACCATCGCATATTAAAATTTTAAGGCATTTTTAGTGTGTAAGTGTGTAAACTACCACAGTATGAAGGCTCAGCTCAGCTCTCTAGAACCTCCAAAATGATAGGCCTGTATCTCCACAGACTCCGATTCCTGTCGAAATCCCGCTATCTCAAATCTCACGGACATGACTGCATTACAGAGACTATCCTTTTAAGACCGATTGAAAATACTAAGACTGATCTTGATAATACTGCGGAGCCTAGTACAAGCGTCCTTCAGCAAACTTATTATAACAGTGGTGATTACGTTTTAGTTAAGTTTATTGTCGGGAACAGGGAATATCGCTATGCTGCGGTTGTTAATAAAGTAGATGATGAGGACGGCGAACTAACAGTGACTTTTCTGAAAATTTGTGATAACAAGGGCTACAAGTTTAGAATAGATGAGAATGATATGTCTGATGTCGGTTTTGACCAAATATTGGAAAAGTTCCTGATCCGAACGTGACTGTTAAAGGAAGTAGATTATTTTATAGTTTTCCAAAATTGCTACATGTCTTTGAGAAATAAGAGATGTTTCCCTGAAAGATAAAATTCATTTTTAGTGGTATACTGTGCCAGCAATGATAATTATTTCAAGTTACCTGAAAAGTATAAATGTTTCTTAATTGTAAGCCAAAAAAAGTTTATTGTGATGAGGTAATATTTTTGTTTTTATTTTATTTAACGTTCTAAGAGCTGACTTATGTCAAACAATCAGTATTTAAGAAAGACTAAAAGTAAGAAGTTGATTTTGTTCAGTTTATAACAAATGTTATAAAAATGTCTCTATTTTGTAAGTGAATTTAGTTTTGATCTCGTTGATTATTTAAGTAATAATTACACATTGTAAGAGCTAATAAAAATAAAGATTCGATTATTTAAACATACAAAAATATTAGTTTTAGTTCATAAAAACATTCCCCTGGTTAGTCACAACATTACCCTGTCACGATTTTGCACAAAACCGCTCATAACTCAAAAACAAAGAAAAAAATGTGTGTGTTTCTTTAATATATATTTTTGATATACTATTACCTTGCTTTGTATTAACAAACATTCTCAACATTTGATAAATTTTGGTTAGGACAGTCTTGTTTGAACGAGTTTCCAAATAGCAGAGAAACACCCATAAAAGATAATTTATTGTTAATTTCTCGTAAAAATTTTTTGGTCTATTTTATACATACATTTAAAGTTTAAAATGAAACTCTCGTTCTGGATACATTAATTTATTTTCTTCTGAAAATATTGGTAATAATAATTTAAAGTAAAACAAATAAAAAAGGCAAAATAATAATTGAATATAAGTATGTAATAAGTAAGTTAGTGTATTCTAAATTTTTGAAAATCTTTGAATGCAGTTCTATTTCTTTTTAAAAATAAAGGAAATTTGCTATCTCCAGTATTTCTAGTACTTTCACCCAGGGCCCATCGAAAATTTCCACACTGTATTTACAAACAAATATATTAATATGCAAATATTGTTCGTTTAATAGTATAGAATAAGAAGTTAATTTATATTTACAACAATAATCCTAGGATAACTAACAAAATCAAACTACTGATTTATTTATACCGTGACATGCTCGCCGTTTTACTCGCCGCTCGGTTCTAATACGCGAACGGCGACTGCAACGTGGTCGGGAGCAAAACTAGCACAGGTCCTCCCTCGATAACGTCCGGCTGGACTCTGGCTGCACTGACGTGGTGCGCGCGAGTCGCATTTTACGTATTATATTTTATATAGAAAAAAATAAGGGCTAAATTAAAAATCTATCCAAAAACTTCCCTGTAAAACCTGATTAGTAAATGAAATGTCAAATTTTCATAAACATAGCGTTCCCCTAATTCTCATAAAACTGATTATGCTTTTAAAATCGATGTTACTTCTGATTTTTTTTTGATCGAGTCAAATGTTTAATATTGTGTTTTTATCCAAAAAAGTCACTAGATCAAACGTTTATCTGTGCTATATATTTTTTTAGGATTTTAAATATGATGATTTCTATCCAAAAACCATGATTTAGAAACATACATTTCGGAGCAGGGCCCCTTAAATATAATTTTATTGTGCAACATTACTAAAGGGGGGGTTCTAGAGTATAAATACAAGCCATTGTGCTTCTTCTGTCTTCGTAAATTTTACATAATTTAAGTGAAATAACTTTTATTATGGTCTGCAACTACCTACATGGTCACTACTAATGTTAATTGTATTTAAGAAAACTTAATTTTGAAATAGTGATCGGTTTTTTTTATTTAATACGTAGGTACTATAAACTATTTATTAAATTACCTGACTCGACATTGTCGTACACACGAACTATAAAAACGCGTAGTTTTAATATGATCGTACTAGCTGTGCTCCGCGGTTTCACCCGCATTGCTCCGCTCCTGTTGGTTTTAGCGTGATGATATATAGCCTATAGCCTTCCTCGATAAATGAGCTATCTAACACTGAAAGAATTTTTCAAATCGGACCAGTAGTTCCCGAGATTAGCGCGTTCAAACAAACAAACTCTTCAGCTTTATAATATTACTATAGATTTATATCGATTAAGTTTTCAAGTATCTATGATTCAACACGGATTTTATTCGTAGCTTTCCATCCAACTCCCTTAATTTTTCCTTTCATACAAACCTGACAATAGCAAACGCAACAAAGAGAGATTTAGCTAAATCGGTTCGTTCCATGGAAAAATAATATTCTTCGAAGTGAAGTCGTAACTCGACTGTGTCGGTTCTTCGAAATGTAACGTTGGAAAGAAATGAAGCAAGGTACAATATGGGTTCTCACTTCTCTGTGACCTTGGTACCATAAGGGACTTTTTAGTTGTAACACATACCTACTGGTTTATGGTTAACAACCGCAACTTTTTCCGTGCGATTAGAGAGAATTTTATTTTCATATATGTATTTATTTATGTACGGAAATAGGTACTTATGCACTCCTTAAAAATGGGTACACATACCTGTTGGAGATTATCCGGGAAAATCACGATTTTTTTAATCCATAGGACAAAATATTATATCTATTATGTATCTATTGTACCACGCCTACTCTCCTACTTCCCAGCTCTCCTTTGCTTTTGGGTTGTCAGGAAGAAATCGCTCATGAGCGATAAGACCGCCTACTGTACACCTCTTGTGCTGATTTTTATTGTCTTTCTGTCAACTTCATCTGTGTGTACAATAAAGTATTTTTATTTATTTATCTAACTTTAACTTTAACAGACAGTTTATGTTAATATTCATGTCACGTACCTATCTATCTGTCTGTCTTTTTCTACGTTGTAAAGGAATACAGACTAAAATTTGGGTATATACCTAGATACCTACTAGATATAAGATACCTAGATAGTGAGATTTCATAGTGAAATGACAAAGGATTATTAATGCTTTCAACCAGGTACTGTGCAAGTGAACTCACGTTAATTGGATATATTGATCACTAATATGTAAGTATATCCTTACCTCATACCTTCCTTGGTAGATATATTGGTTTAGGATTACAAACAAATGATCGAAACTTAATCCATACTAATATTATAAATGCGAAAGTAACTCTGTCTGTCTTTCTGTTCCTCAATCACGCCTTAACTACTGAACCAATTTGCATGAAATTTGGTATAGAGATATTTTGATACCCGAGAAAGGACATAGGATAGGTTTTATCCCGGAAATCCTACGGGAACGGGTTTTTCTTTGAAAACGCGGGCGAAGCCGCGGGCGGAAAGCTAGTAAAATATAAGTTGATAATCATTTGTTATAGATAGTTCTTTCAGGAGTTGGTTGATACAAAAAGAAAAGAACAAAAGGTTATACAGGTTTGCTGAAAGAAAAACAGTAAAAAGAAGATACTACGCTGAAGGAGTCACTCACGTTTATGCAAATAAAAAAAATAATACATACGGTCTATTGTACATTTAATATTTACTATCTTTTACTATGTTTTAAAATGTCATGACGTGATTGTTGCTTCCGAAATGATTTTTTTTATTTCATGTGTAGATATTTTCCCGAAAAAGTTCTTAGCTTAATTTACCTGTCATTTGAAATTACGATTTACGACTATTCCGTAATCCAGTATAAGTATAGCCACTGATAGCCACAGTATAGCTATAAATTAAATCTATACTAATATTATAAAACTGAAGAGTTTTTTTGTTTGAACGCGCTAATCTCGGGAACTATATGTCCGATTTGAAAAATTATTTCGGTGTTACACAGCCCATTTATCGAGGAAGGCTATAGGCTATATATCATCACGCTAAGACCAACAGGAGTAGAGAACTGCGGGTAAAACCGCAGGGCACAGCTAGTGTAAAATAATTTTTAAAGTCCACACATATTAGTTTAAAACACTAATGACTCATGGCACTAAAATAAATCACGCACCCCTCGAGAACTACCCTAAAACAGAAGCTAGACTGAACCCAGACGTACTAAATTAAAATTAATACCAAGTTTCGAGTGGAACCTAAAATCTAAAGCACTAGATTGTGTCTGGAATTATCTTAAATTGTTGTTTGTTTTGTTAGTAATGGATTACAGTTTTAAATTATCTAATTTAATTTAGTTGTTATTGGAATTGGAGTTGGATCTTTGTCCTTTACTCGGTAAAAAGGAATTCTTTGAGTATTTTTCGTTTTAGCTTCTCTATCTATTTAAATTGAAGATAATTTCAATCAAAGTTTTGAAGCTGTTTTTTTGTGAAACAAATAAATAAAATAAAAACAAATTTCAATATTATTTAACCAACTACTTCAATAGGCTTCTTTACTTGTTAAGCACTTTTTATTTTAATTTTCGTGATTAAACCTAATGTACCAAGTAGGGATGTAACGATACATGATTTTGCCGATACGATACCGATACCGATATTTGTAGTAATGTATCGGCGATACCGATACCGATACCGATATCGATGGCTTGGTAGAAAAATAAATAGTGAATTATGCATAAAAAGTTACCAACATTTAACAGAGACAACTGTTAATCGTATTCTTTTAAATAAAAATGCCAAATCAAAAAACAACAAAACCATTTATTTTAGTATTATTATTTTACGAAGTCAGTTAAACTTTAAGTAATACACATACAATCAGTACCTAATAAAAGTTTACTATTGGTAGAGTTTTTTCAGAAAACAAAGTGCGCACGCGCGGGCGGCCTCCCGCATCGTTCATTGGGCGCGGGTTTTTGAATTATTTGATATCAAAAAAATTGGTTGTTTGTAAAGTAGGTTTACGATCGAGATGTTTACGTGATAACATAATGCAGTGGCAGCGCTCGAGATGAAACGGGAGATCGGTCCGTCTCTCTCTCGTTATACCTGCGATCGCGCTCGTGAGGTTTTGGTGTGACACAAGTTTATGAACATGTCACCCGACTAAAACGATTTTGAAACGTTATCACGTTAAAAATTAAAAAAATTCAAAATTATTTATTTATTTCCTTTACATAAACAAAGGAGAATGACCACGGGTGGTATCGGTAAAATTTTAGTTGTGCCACGTATTCGTGATATTGTTAATTCCTATTTGTATTTTTAATGATCATATGTATCACTATTAAGTCTTAATTATACCGGATAAATTGAAATAATAGTAAAAGTTTGTGTTTTGAAACATGTATGATCACTTATGACACATTATGATCATTATACACACTATTATAAACACCGAAATAGGTCAAAAAATTTTCCTGTCCGTCATGTGTGAAACCTGAAAACACTATAACTTGTGAAAAAATCCATAATTTGAGTTAAATTTTTTTTTTAAATATTCTAATCGACGATTGTAGGTCACTGAATGCGAATGATTAATTAATTCAGTGTCGTTTAATTGCAATTAATAAAAAACGAAAACTACAATAAGTTTTTTTTTTATATATATTTCATAATTAAATGAGCATTATGAGTCGTGCACTTTTGGATTTTCCAAACTTTTTTGTATTTATAATGATCATATTTATCACTATTAAGTCGTAATTATACCGAATAAATACAAATAAAAGTAAAAGTTTTTGTTTTGACACATATATCTATCTCTCTTGCTAGCGTCCTGCGTCATCTGTCATTGTGTTCGACGCATTGTTCGACGTTATTTATTTTGAAATAATGTTTATTACGATTTACTTTTCACATTTGTCTTGTAAATTAAAATATTACCTATGTAATAAATGTAAAACTTAACGTTCATATTTAGTTTAAACTCGATAAAGTATTTTTTTAAAGTGTTGAATAACACTATTGTTTTATTTTTATTGTCGCGAACTGCGGCTTATTTACATAAAAACTTTAATCGTTTCTAAAAGTACTAACATCAAGCTTTAAATTGAGCTATATTTCATCTTGACACAATAAGTTTGATTGCGATACCAAGTGCCATAGTAACTTGGGCAATCTCCTTTGTGATTGGAACACTCCTAGTAACCAAATAAAATGCTTGTGTCAGGAGGTTCCGCTCTTACTTAACACTATTACAGAAACAGAAATAAAACAATATGAATGAATACAATGCAAAAACATAAAAGAAAAGAAAGAATTTAATAAAAAAATATCGGTATCGGTTGATTTATTATCGGCGATACCGATATATCGGCAAGGCCGATATATCGGCCGATATATCGGTATCGGTATCGGTATCGTTACATCCCTAGTACCAAGTATCGAATTTTAATGCTTATCTATTGTTAATCGTATTTTAGAATATAAAATCTACACAGCCGTTTTAGCATTAAAATTAATTATTAAACATACAAAACAAACTTTTAACCCGCCATTGGTGACGTGAATTTGACTTACAGCGTTGGTGACCACGGTCTCACGCACCGGGGTTTTTGACTACGAGTTTATCTGTAATTTACGGTTCATGCTACTTTTCATTGGGATAGATATAAAATTTGATCTTTTATTGTCAATAAAACATAGGTATTTAATAAATCAAATCTCTTTTATTAGCATAAGACAACATCTTTGAAATAACTAAAATTGTCAAGTATTTTAACAAAGTTTTTTTAAAACTCAAAAATAAAGCATCAATCTTAATTATTTAACAGTAAAATTAGGCTTAGTCAGTCTTATGACACTGAAAACATAAAATGAAGTAACATAAATGGTAATACTTCGACCAAAAAAAAAATATATACAATACTAAAATCACTCATCTTCAACAGCCAAACAACTAGAGCAAGTTATTGGTACTACGTGCGATCTGGTTCGAAATTATCTGGTTCGAAGTCACTTCCAGATTCACTTTCCGATGACGTTTGTAATCTGTCCTCATCAGATACTGCTTCTTGCAAAAGAGCCTCGAGACGACACTGATTACTTTCGTAAGACATGCTGAAACAGTGTTCACAATTTGAACAAAAAACACGGAATTTCTTGTAAAATATCGATCAAATCTAGCAAAACGCTTACTAATAATAGAATTATATGATTAAACTATAAATTACAACAATAGCTTTATCAAAATAAGTAAAATAAAAAAAATACACAATAACCATTTTACTTACTTAGTTGGTGACGCCGGTCTCACGCACCGGGTTGGGGCCAAAACTCAGTAACGTGCGCCCGCGTCGCTGTCGTGGGGTAGGGGTAGGGTAGGGGGCGCGAAATAATAAGCTACTCGAAACCACAGTGCAATTCGATAAACGGTGACAAAAATATTTGGGTTTCTTTAACTGCCCGGTCTCACAGACATATGAGGTCACCAATGGCGGGTTAAGTTCCTACCTATAGGTTCTTAAAAACTCGATCATACAAATAAAATAATATTATTAACAAAACAACTGCCAACTGCAAGAACAATACACAATTATTTTTATTTACAGCTAATGTCATCTGATATTACAATTATAAAACAATAGGCACTCGACACTACGCTGCATCAGCGAATTTGATTAATACAACAGACAACAGATTTGTGTGAATAACACTTGTGTGATGTAACTTATTAATATCTATACTACTACTAGCCCGCCCGCCCCGGCTTCGCCCGTGGTACCTACATGTTTAAACTATCCTATCTCTCAAGTTGGATCGAATTGCACATGGTGTGCGAATTTTATTATAATTGGTTAAGTGGTTTAGGAGTCCATTGAGGACAAACATTGTGACACGAGATTTATATATATTAAGATATTAAGATTATAAAAATGGCGAGTTTGTATGTTTGAACGCGGTAACCTCAGAAAGATGAGGACCGATTTCAAAAGTTTTCTTGAATTTCATCGTTGTATATGACTGACTGACCGGTAGGCTTGGTGGGTAGTGGCCCTTCCTTCTAAGCCAGAGGTCGTGGGTTCGATTCCCACCCGGGGCAAATATTTGTGTGATGAACGTAGATGTTTGCTCTGTTTGGGTGTTAATTATTATCTATAAAAGTATTTATTTAAAATTATATATGTATGTTTATCAGACATCTGGTTTCCATAATACAAGCGAAAGCTTAGTATGGGATCAGATCGTGCCGTGTGTGAAAATTGTCCTGAAATATTTATTTATTTATATATGTAGGTACGTTATTGAGTTATTTTGTTTATTATTAATCTCAGGAACTAGTTTTTCTAATTAAACACGTATTTTATTGTAGAATAGATCATTTATTAATAACTCATTCCCCGGAATAACAGACACAATAGAAAATATTATATTATATTGTGTCGTGGACCGATCGGGCCGTTCGGGGCTCAATGGGTTAAGAAAACAAGTAGGTAATATAAAATCACGCATCGAATCGTCATACGAGAGGAAAGTCAATGAAAATGATTGAAAATTATATGGGGAAAATATTTTTTTTCCAGAAACAAAAGCTTATAGTTATAATATACTGTACTAGATATTTTTATTTATCAATAACCAATTGCAAAATATATATGTATATTTCAATTCCTTTTCAGGTATTATTCTGATAGCAAAAAATTGCTTCATTCATCTATGTATTTCATTTGTTGAATCATCGATATTTTACAGAAGGGGCATCATTTTATCTATATTTATCTTCTATATATGACTTCTCTAGATATATAAAATTCTCGTGTCACAATGTTATTTACCATACTCCTCCGAAACGGATGGACTGATTCTCATGAAATTGTGTGTGCTTATCGGGTAGGTCTGAGAATCGGACATTTATTTTTAATCCCCCTGAGTGTTAAGAGTAAGAACGAACGTTTGCTGGGATGGGATAGTAATTAAAAAAATGAACTTTTGGCTCCAAAATACGCTGTGCCCCGCGGTTTTACCTGCAGTGCTCATCTCCTGTTGGTCTTAGCGTGATGATATATAACCCATAGCCTACCTCGATAAATGGGCTATCTAACACCGAGAGAATTTTTCAAATCGGACCAGTAGTTCCTGAGATTAGCGCGTTCAAACATACAAACTTCTCAGGCTTATAATATTAGCTTAGTTATAAGATTAATTATAATTATTATGGCACTCGAAAAAATGTATTCGTTACGTCATATGTTTCTAAACAAAGTCGCACGCAAAACTATTACTCAAATAGGAATATAGAAGAAAAAAACCATCGTATTTGCGAAGAATAATTTTCCAGTAACTGCAATGTAAAGGTACATTTATATAATGAAGTTTTTAATGTAAAGCGTAATGCATGTGCTGATGGGATCTAGTGAATGGAAAAATATATGTATTTTAATATCTGCGCCATTTTAATTTTCTTTAAGTTAACCTGCGGTTATGTTGGTATTGAGTATGTGGTTGTTTTACTTTGCTATATGGTTATAGTTCAGTGGTTATGAAATGGAAAGTTGGGTCGTGACTCGTGAATACGAGTATTGGTTCGTTTTTGTTAAAATTATAAATAGATCGACAAATTTACTCAAGAAAGAATTAGGTATGAATTTCGTGCTTAAAAGCAAGAAAACATGATGACAAAATGTTAGAACCGCAAAATTATGATATACTTATGAGACTTACGGCACTCGATACTATAGCTACGTAGTACTATTATTTATTCTGTGCTATAGCACCTTTAAAAGTATAAAATAATAAAAATACGGTATAAAAACGCTACTTACCGAAACAGAAGTGAAATCCATCCATCCATACGTCATAAGGTGATACATTTCACTTGTTTAATAAGAGGTACCTACCAATGTTTCCATAGAACAATGTATCGAAGTTATAACTACCTCCGAAAAATCGTGATGTAAATAATACTTGACATTGGTAGCTTTTAGCGATTTAAGTGGTCGGTTTAAGTGTGGCAGTTTTTTGTGTATCAGTATTTTTCATAGATGTTCGAAAAAACTGTTTTGTTGTTGTTTTGTTGTTTTGTGCGTATTTTTTTTTGTCAGATGGTCGCAAAAACGTCGGAGGTTCTTTTTTATATTTATTTAAGGTTACAGTATGTAAGAACCCTTAATGATACCTCTTGATTACGGACATCTGCAGTGACCGTATCTTTATATATTAATGTTGGTTCGTCTTCTTTTTACTACGTATTTCAGGGTTTCTTACATGCTTGTGAGAAATTATTAAGAAAAATAGTGTTTCAAAACGAATAAAAATACTATTTATTACGGGTGGAAAGCTAGTAAAGCTTTCCACCCGCGGCATCGCCCGCGCAGTCAGAGAAAAACCCGCATAGTTCCCGTGGGATTTCGGGGATAAAACCTATCCTATATCCTTTCTCGGGTATCAAAATATCTCTATACCAAATTTCATGCAAATTGGTTCAGTAGTTAAGGCGTGATTGAGTAACAGACAGACAGACAGACAGAGTTACTTTCGCATTTATAATATAAGTATGGATAGAGTAGGTTTATTTTGTTCGTTATTAGTAGAACACGAAAAAAGCACGTCAATATTTGTTTGACCTATAACTATTAAAAAAAATTGAAATTAATCATATTCTGTTAGTTATTGCTGAAGTTAAAAAATTGGGTTCTAAATTAAGATAAAACATGAACAAAACCAGGTAAAAAATAACAGCAGGGGATGGGAAATAATTAACAAAAAATAATGACTCTCGATAATCAGTGGGCGTTGAAGAATTTGGTTTGTCGTTAATGCATTGTTGAGGTACTTTTTTTTTATAAAAATATTAGCAAAGGTTTGTTTTTTTAAGGTTTTTGTGCGATAGTATTCCAATTTAACCTCAATTTTTTTGCGAAAACGTAGCATATGTCCTTTTAGAATATCTTTAGGTAAACTAATATTATTAATTAGTAATACAGCAGTTAAGACAATAAAAATAATACTTATCAGTTTCACTTTCCTTAAAACGGATCTAATCTCTAAATTGGTCACCACAACATTTATTCTCCTAGAATATGTCATAACAATAGAATCCAATCCCCATCAAAATATAAAAAGCACGTATCCACGCAGATTCTATTCCGAACTAAAAGCGGCTCCCCGTAGATCGGTGAACTCGACGTTTTTCGAAATTAGCCAGGCTCTTAGTAAATGAGAAGTTTCAACAAAAACCTGCGGCATGAACGCTCACCTGTCTCTAATTGGGATGTTCTAGAACTATCGAGAAAGCTTTGGTGCAGTGATTAAGGTGTAGAACGATTTGATTCCCGGTGGAGACAAAAATGTATTTTATGTACTTTAAAAAATGTACAGGGCAAGGCTCGGTCGCGATATGAATATGCTATATTGTTTTTTGTTTTTTATATATTACTGTAGATGTATATTTAATTATGTTCTAAACACTGGCCTAATAATATAATGAAAAATCGCGTCCAAAATCCGTTAAGTCTTTAATTTCTAAATGTATAATACTCGCGTAAAATCGAACACATTGAGCATTTAGCTGAGGAAAACGTTTGTATTTAAATTTCTATAATCATGTATTCATTTAATTGATATTGGCAATAAATACCTTTTCTTTCTTTCTTTTTAGAACTATTGAGAATGTTCACAGAAGGTAAAAGGTTAATGTGAATGGGTAAGGTGTTTTTGTTTTAGCGGCGATCGTTTTCGTTAATGCGGGTAGTTACGTAAATTCGTTTATTTCTGTTTAGTCTGTGTAAAGGTTTCTTTTTCATAAACATGACTTGGAGATAAGAAAGTATGTGCTATTTTTTGAAGAAGAAACTTGGAGATAGGAAAGTCAGTGTTGTTTCTTGTAGAAGAAGTTAGTGTAGGGTTTTAATTATGAAAAAAAATACTGTTACGCGTGATTACGCGCGGTGTGGAACCGGTTTTATAAAACATCTTTTTTTTTTTTTTAGTATAGGTCGGCAAACGAGCTTGCGCGTCATCGTACAGAAAGCTGAGATGATTGGCGCCGCCCATGAACAACCACAGACTCTGGAGTACTGTGGTTGCGTTGCCGGCCTTTGAGGGAGGAGTACGCTCTCTTCTTAAAGTCTTACATCTTAACATCTCTTTTGTTATAGTAAAAAATTAAGTTTAATTCTGCGAATAATTTTGTGAATTAAAAGAGCCACGTACAGAAAACGAAGTCGAGTGTAACATATAGTTAAAATATAAATGAACCCGTATTTCCTTTTTCCTCAGTATTTAAGATTTTATTTCATTTTACATCCTTTTCATCCTGAGTTCTGACCTACTTAATTATAGCCTTAACTGCTGCTCCAATTAACCGTAAAAGAGCTTTAGAATGTTTTATAGGACTAAAAGAAATTACTAGGATATTACGAGTTTCGCGCCGTGGTAAAGCTCCCGTTTCTAGTTATTTTTTACTAGCTGTGCCGCGCGGTTTCACTCGCGTGGCTCCGCTCCTGTTGGTCTTAGCGTGATGATATGTAGCCTATAGCCTTCCTCGATAAATGGGCTATCTGACACCGAAATAATTTTTCAAATCGGACCAGTAGTTCCCGAGATTAGCGCGTTCAAACAAACTCTTCAGCTTTATAATGTTAGTATAGATGTCGCTCATAATTGTCATATCATATTTCTAATGTTTTTAAGGGCTGATTTTTCAATCCTTGGTTAAAACTTATTCGTCGAATCACTACATAGTATAAAACAAAGTCGCTTTCCCTGTCCCTATGTCCCTATGTCCCTTTGTACGCTTAAATCTTTGAAACTACGCAACGGATTTTGATGCGGTTTTTTTTAATAGATAGAGTGATTCAAGAGGAAGGTTTATATGTATAATAACATCCATTAAATAGTGGAAAAGTACTGTTATTTTTGAGGTTTCTAATGTGATGTCGTAAAAAATTACATTGTTTCCGCTTATATTGCAAACGCAGGCTGAACCCTACGAGTTTTATCAAAATAATGTACTAAGTATTATACACATTGAAAAGGTCTACAGAAAAGTCCGCGATGGTATATGTCTATCTCTTATGGATAACCCACAATAACATTTTTTTGTCATTTACTTTTTACGACAAATAATAGCTAATTTTCGAAGCGATTTTCACCAATACAGCATTAATCCTTAACCAATTAAATACCTTGAATACATTGTTCATTTAATATAGATCTATATGGCACTTTACACCGTATGATTTAAGTGAATATTTTCGAAGATATTACAGATTTAAAAATTGCGGGACGTAGCGTTTGCGGCGGTACCGGCCGGCCGGGCCGCTATGTTTTTATATACAACGTTCACAGTTTTTCTGTAGTGTATTTAGTATCAGCATTGCACCCGTGCAAAGCCGGGGCGGGTCGCTAGTAATGTATAAAACTACCATTATAAAAACGTATTCTAATTGCCCGTATTTGACAGCTTACGTGACATTTTAATATTATCGTGTAATACTTTATTGGACGGATAAGTTTTATCCAAGCATATCCAAGCAAAAATCGGCCCTAAATGTAATTCCGATAAAGAGCCGAGTTTAAGAAGACTTTTCCACCAATGATGTGCGAGTATGTGTAGCGAGTGTTTGTAAATAACCAATCATATAGCTTTAGCTTCATTTAGTTTGAAGTTTGAAGCGTTTGAAGCGATCATATTGGCTATTTTCAAACACATTCCTCGCTATACATACTCGCACATTATTGGTGAAAAAGCACCCTTATCTATACATTTAGCTGTTTCAGATAATTTCAATTGTAGATTAAACTTAAGTTTACCTGAGCAATGCGAATAATTTAACTTTGGTTTAAACTTTAGTTTGATAATTGAACTCATTTATGAAGAATTCTTATATTTTTTTCAAGTTTTCAAATTTGTATTACGAAACCAAGCGGAGACATTCCAACCAAAAATCATAATCTGTTCATCCGTTCTTGAGTTATAAGTGGTGTAACTAACACGATCTAAAATATAGACTGTAAAATAAACTTCACATCTTAAAAATCTTTATAATTGTGAGATTCTTATGAATAAAGACATGAGAGATGCTCAAAGCTTAGGCGTTTCCGCCATTTTGAACTCGGCTACGGAAAGAGGAAATAACAAGATACTTTAACAAGGCAAGCTTTTTACATTTTTAACTAAGTTTTTACTTGTATGGAGATTGTTAATCTGGTAATGAGGAATGTTTTTTTTGTTAAATATTATGGTTCTTCTCCATAAAAGTTTGTCCTGTTGCATAATAGATAAATTATATAAAACTTAAAATAATTTTGAATTCCTGGATAGTAGATGTTATTCAGTTCATTGATTTCTATGAAATTTTGTACCCACAGTTAAATCTCTGTATATAAAAATGAATCCATATTTCTCTTCGTCACGGCATCACGCGTGAACGGTCGGACCGATTTCGATAATTATTTTTTTATACTATTCCTTGAAGTACGAGGATGGTTCTTATGGAAATAAAACGTAAACATGTACCACGAGCAAAGCCGGGGCGGACCGCTAGTACATTATATAGCCTAGATTTGTAGGTAAAGATAATTTGTATATACAATGTACCTACTATGAAAAAATACACATTATTCTACTATGACGATGAGATTGAGATTTTTTCTACATTTTTCCTTTTTATTTTCATTTATTTTAATGCTGATATTGCCACTGCAAATTGCCTTTGAAGTGTTAAAAGTTAAAAGGTATAATTACCTAAAAGTAATTCAACAAAACTAAAACAAAAAAAAAACAAAAATTAAAATTAAAAATTAATTAAACCTATAAACATGAGTGGATGTAATAAAAGACATTTTAAAGACATTAATTCATACTTTTTAGGTCTAGTTTTCGTCGTTCTAATAACTACTTGTACCATATAATAACACAAGCTTTGTAATGAAAATGTTAAGATTAATATTTTGCGCTACAGTAGTTTTTTAATTATGTTTCGTACGTGTAATACGAGAAAAAGTAACTAGTTATTTACTGCACTGTGATATTTTGGCCTTCTTTTTATTTAAACTGGGCCTTTTTACAAAAACATAATATGTATATATGCTCCTAAATACTAGTTGTACAATATATTTTAAGTTTATTTATTTTCGACACAGGAAAAGGTTTAACATTTGAATGCCTAGTTGTTTTAGGTGTTCTACCATTTATTTTACTTTTTTTGGGCGAACCAATTATGATAAATCTATTTTATGAAAGCTCGCGTTTATGCCCTATATTTTAATAATTGCATAGTTTTTAAGTAATTAATGTTTTTGACAAATAAAGATTTATTTATTTAATTACTCTGAATAAAGCGAACTCTTAACTTCGTATCTTAACTACTTGAAGTACCTATCACATTCAACAATTTCATTTTTTGGAAATTTCATTTCCAAAAACGACGGAAATTTACCAATTCATAGCGTATTTTTGAAGTGAATCTTATTTAGGCGCGTTGAGAGTAAAATTTAAAGGTCGCGTCATGGCAATACCGTCACGTCATGGAGTAAGGCGACGATTTTGGTATCTTCGAATCTTGCCAAAGAAGATTCACTTCTGACACGTGTGCTCGGCAAACAAACTTTTTTAAACTTAAAAACTACTTGTAGTATTGTCATAGGTACTGTAATTATTTGTCTTACGAATTGTAACACTATGACTGTACCCCGTGTTTGCTCCACGATGTTATCACCATGATAGCTACCCCTGCTAAGGGTAGGGTGTACTAAACTCGACATGTTTACGAGCTTTGCGCAACCCCTGGTTTTGCTTGCGGTTTAAGGTTGAAATGGTAGCGGTTTAGTTGTAGTTTTTAGTATGTTTTGTGTGATTATATTGAGTTGATATTATAGAATGTTGGTGGGATCTTTGCTATCGTTTAAATTTTTTTTTTGTTTACTATTAGCCCGCTGGTTTGCTTGCTGTTTAGTACAATAATTATAGATCATTGTAATTTATTATAGGGCTATAATAAAAAGCGAAAGTAAAGCTTTTTTTTCAACAAAAGTAATCTCTTTTGATTTCATATAATAATAATACAGTAGGAATGGATCAAAATATTTCATTTGATACAAACCTAAAAGTAATGATAATTAATAATTATCATGAAACTCGTTATTTAAAAGAAAATCCATTTTCTTTAAAAAAATGCCGCTATTACAGATATCTAAAATTAAATAATTAATCAATCATAATAATCTCTAGTATCTTATAACTTGGACCACACAGTAAACCACGCAAAATCTTTCAATTGCCACCCAAAAACCTGCCTTAACACCTACACTTAAGGTTCAAATTAAAATAAAACCCAAGTACGATCAGCATAAAAGATTGTAAGTGCGTTTGTTTTTAATTTCCCCGTAAAAATTGAAGAAATGCTGTTTTGAACTCGAATCCAGTACTCAGATATAATTCTTGAAAAATGTACAAGTGAATTAGTTTCGGAGTCTTTCTTATTTAATTTTATTATATTAATGTTACTTTTCGTTGAGGGTTACTTGAAGGTTTAAATGTGAAAGTGGTGTTAGGGATAGGGAAATTATGGAGAGGAAAGTTGTTTTTTGTTAGAATAATGAGTAATAAAATACATTTTGTGTAGGTAATACAATAATCTATACTAATATTATAAAGCTGCAGAGTTTGTTTGTTTTAACGCGCTAATCTCAGGAACTACAGAAAAATTCTTTCGGTGTTAGCCCATTCATCGAGGAATGCTATTGGCTATACATATATCATCACGCTAAAACCAACGGGAGCGGAGCCACGCGGGTGAAACCGCGGAGCGTAGCTAGTGTAGTATAATCGACTTGCATATTATGCACATAATATGATAACAAGAGTAGGTACTATGGAGTATGGACTTATGGACCTTATTCTTTTTCAATGTTGGTAGTTCTATTAACGGCTGTATATTTTTTTATTTTTTATACATTTGTAAAAAAAACTTTTTTGTACCTACAAAAAAAAATTGTTCAAAAATTTCGATTGACTTTTACTTAGATTTACGATACGGATTAAGGTTTAAGTGACGTGATTAAGTTCCGTCTAGGGGAGATTTGAGAGGAGTCAAGTCTGGGTCCGATTTAAAAGTACCGAAATAAGTTATATTATGTTACAATTCCAGAAATGAAATGTGAATATAAATAAATATTGTATGATAGGTACTACTATAGTTAAAACTACCTACTATGGTAATTTTCAATAGTACAAACTTATAAGTAGTAGTAAAAATGGCAAAACTGTCAAGGGAATATTTGTGCATATGTAACTTAATTATTTTAATGCATTATTGTTTATTATTTATTGATTATTATCAACAAAAAATCGAATTGTTATGACTCATAAGAATTAAAAAAATGTTCGCAAAATTAATGTTAATTGTTTGAAATTGTCATTAATTGTTATAATTGTGACGAATATAAATAATAATTACATTAGTCTCCACATTTAATGATCATGAAAGGAAGTCATAACTTAAATGATAATATGCTATTTAATGAACTAACAAGCTAGCTATAACTCTTGGCTTTACTTGTAAAGTTTCAATGGAACTACATACATAAAATCTTATCTTATACATAACGGAACGTCGGAAGGCTCGGCGGTATGATCTCCGTTATCAGACATAGCGGTGGTTTAGTAGTGATGGGAACACCGAAATAAACTCACTATTTTCTCAAACGCCAATCAGATAGTTTATTAAAGTTTACAGTACTTCACAATTTTCCGTAAAAATCAAGATGGAAACAGATTAAGAGCCAATAGGTTAGTACGCGTGCGCCTCTGTGCACAACTGACAGTAGAACGTCAGCTGTCACCATCGTGCCAACCCACTACCCTATTCGGGAATACCCGCTCTTATTTTTATCATGTCATGTGTCTACCTTACTTCACAATATTTTCATTACTGGCAACCCAACATAATACTTTGACAATCAAAACAAACAATTTAACTACGTGAAATCAACTATACTAGATAATTATTATTTAGTACAGTAATTATCGGCGCGCCGTCACGGCCGTCCTGCATATTCACACGTCCTCGTGTGTGGAGTCATTTCGCTCATCTACACCATCTGTAAACAGGCAAACGAGAACGGTTTACATCAAGCACCGTTCGAGCATCCTGACCAAAGTGGGTCACACTCAAAACTAGGCACACAGTTCAAAAGCGCAATATAAGTCCAATTACGTCACATAAGCTTAATTACAAACTACGCAATATTTTGAGTGTCACACAGACTATAAATCGTCATAAGTTATCACACACAGCCTACAAACTGCCACACAGGCTCCAAGCAGCCACACGGGCTCCTAACTGCCACACAGGCTCCTAACTGCCACACAGGCCCCTTACTGCCACACAGGCTCCTAACTGCCACACAGGCCCCTTACTGCCACACAGGCCCCTTACTGCCACACAGGCTTCTAACAATGCCACACAGGCTCTTATCTGCCACACAGGCTCCCATTGCCACAAAGGCTTCTAACACTGCCACACAGGCTCTTAAAATACCACACAGGCTTGCAACTGCCACACAGGCTACGCATCGCATAGTTATGAAAAGCCACACAGGCTTGTATTCGCCACTTAGGCTAACTGGTACTATCAAAATAGTGATAAACTCTAAAGATAACTAATTAACTCACCATTGCCGTCACTGGCGCATTCTGACGCGGCCTGGTTGACAGGGACTTCTAGCCCAGCGCTAAACTCCAAGGGAACATAACACTCAGGCATAGCACGAGTAGATCTCTACTTACCATTATGTCATGCGAAATACTACTATCCGGCACTATATGAAACAACAACTTTACCGTATAGGCTTGAATCGAGACCGTTGATAAAATTTGGGTGTTACAATGTATACTAGCGTTACCTAGCCACAGCAATGTCACTGCAACATAATATGATCTTTTACCAGAAAGTCGTTCTGATAAGCTCTGCCTTATCAAAGAACATTCGACACCAGAATCGAAACAAAATGAAAACTTCTCACCGGTTTCGTCCGAAAGATGATCAGTAACTGGTTTGATGGCGCAGATATCCACACGACGTTCCACTCGAGTCTCGTTGGATTTCGCCTCCTTGCCGGGGCACCGCGTTGCGATATGGCCCTGTTCACCGCAGTTGAAGCAGGTTGGAGTGATGGTCTTCTTCGGTGCACTGCCCTCCTTTGAAGCATGAGTTACAGAGTTGCTTGAAGTTTCGGTTTGTGCTTTAGTGTCATCACGATTACCAATCCATCGACATTCAGTAGCCACGTGTCCGGACTTGTTGCAATTGTAACACCTACGAGAGTTTTCGGGACGCGGCTTCTTTGCTTCTACAGCTGATGTCGCCTGCTCTTGAGCTGGAGGTCCTCTTTTTCTAAACGTAAATGCCATAAGTTCTTGTTGTAATTTTATACGGTTGTCTATTTCCGTTGTAAAAGCCAATCTCTGCAATCTTGGGTCGATTTTTGCAGCGTGTGCTAGTGTAACAGCAATGGCAATTTGTTCCGTTGATAAAGATTTCCATCTTGCCATTATTGCACTCATAAATCGGCAGGCATAAGAGGATAAGCATTCACCTTCCTTTGGATTTCCATTAAACAATCGCCATAAGTTTGCTGCAGGAGTTTCAACGAAATCGAATCTAGCTAAAAATAGATCCTTTAATTGGGCCCATGTTATTCCAGGATAACTAGACTGTGCTAGCCATGATACCGCAGTTCCTTTGAGTGCTTTACTCATGGTTATTATCAGGTCTCCACCGGAAAGTGGTTTTTTTTGCAAGCATAGGTCAACTGTTTCGCACCAAGCACGAGCATCGCTACCCTGAAGGTCAGGATTAAATTCGGGTAAAGCTATTTTTGATACAGATAGCCGAGGTTCTTGAATTGCCCGTATCAAATCTGTCAAACTTCGTTGCTGCAATTCAAACAGTGTTTTCCAACGGTCGCACTCTTTTTCTAAAGAAGGTTGTTCAATCTGACCTGAGTGGGCTGCATGCTGCTCCTGAGATGCACGGAGTAATCCCACTTCTGATAACGGAACGTCGGAAGGCTCGGCGGTATGATCTCCGTTATCAGACATAGCGGTGGTTTAGTAGTGATGGGAACACCGAAATAAACTCACTATTTTCTCAAACGCCAATCAGATAGTTTATTAAAGTTTACAGTACTTCACAATTTTCCGTAAAAATCAAGATGGAAACAGATTAAGAGCCAATAGGTTAGTACGCGTGCGCCTCTGTGCACAACTGACAGTAGAACGTCAGCTGTCACCATCGTGCCAACCCACTACCCTATTCGGGAATACCCGCTCTTATTTTTATCATGTCATGTGTCTACAGTGCGACACAAAAGAGATGAAAATAAATGAGGGCGCCACCGTCGCTCATATAGCAACACTGATACTGCGACGCAAGCGATCTTGATACTATAGAATAAAAATCCAAAAATGTATATAATATAATCTAAAATAAATACCGCGATTTAAACCGTTATAATTGTTTCAGTGTAGCAATAGTGTAATTTAAGACAAAAATACATTAGTATTTTAATTGACCTACCTAGGTCAAATTTTACTTAAATGTATTTGGAATTAGTTATTTTATAAAAATCGGTCAAGTGTTTAGACTGCAGAAGCGCACATAGAATCAAACATACAAACAAACAAGCATACATGCAGCTCAAACACATTACCCTCTTTCTGGGTCCGTCGGGTAGAAAAAAACAAGGCGATTTGAAAACCACATATTTTTATTTTTTTTGTAGATAAATTTTGTACATTAATATAATTCATCAAAATCTAAATATTCTACTCCTTCAAAGGACTGATCATCACTCTGTTTCGAAGTACTGGCAAGAGGGTACGGGGCATCTTCAGTATCTGTAAATATGATACAGTAAATATGATTTTTTTTCTTATGGTTTGATTGATTAATAGATAGATAGCTGTATGAAAACAGTTATCACTATACTATGTAGTAAAATCTAAACTAGGTACTTTATTTGAGGCTGGTTGGATTGGATATAACTTCTTGACTCAAATTGTGCTGGTCGCACTATAAAAACTAGTTTTTGTTTACATACAAATAACCTCAAATTAATTTGCGAAAACGTAATAATCGCCATACATACATACATTAAACACTTGTTACTAATGGAATATTCTATTTTACGTAGTACTGAGCAAAAATAAATGGAATCTCACCGGTATATTCTGCTGTACGTTTGTAAACGTTTTCCAAATCAGTCAATAAATTTCCAGCTTGAAATTCGGACAAAGACCGAATAAAAACTTTATACACCACATCACGGACACCGCTACGTTTAACCTTTTTCATGATGTCTCCTTTTTTATTTAAATTTCTTGTTCTAAATAACAATTTTATCTCAATAATTCTCCACTTCACGAAAAAAACAACAAATTTTTATTCAACTTGACAGCTACATTGCCAATTCAGGGTTGCCAGGTAATGAAAAACGAATTAGTTCCAAAATAATTAATTTCATCTCTTTTATGTCGTACTATACCTTACTTCACAATATTTTCATTACTGGCAACCCAACATAATACTTTGACAATCAAAACAAACAATTTAACTACGTGAAATCAACTATACTAGATAATTATTATTTAGTACAGTAATTATCGGCGCGCCGTCATACATATATATATAAAATTCTCGTGTCACAATGTTAGTCTGCATACTCCTCCGAAACGGGTGGACCGATTCTCATGAAATTTTCTGTGCATATCGGGTCTGAGAATCGGCCAACATCTATTTTTCATATGTACCACGGGCTAAGCCGGGGCGGACCGCTAGTAATTTATAAAAATGTTTTGTATACAATTATGAAAAGATTTTATAGAGTCAAATACGTTAATTATATGCTGAATGTATGTAACCTAAAGTTAAAGTTAAACAAACCCATAATCCGGATCTGTTCAGGGTAAGAGTGAATAGGCTCTTTCTAGGCAGGCATGCCCATTTATAGACTGCATCACTACTTACCATCAGGTAGGATGCAGTCAAATGCCTGGCTATCTTAAATAAAAAAAGTAATTGGTTTCAATAACAAACATATATATTTTTAAATACCTTTACAAATTAAAACATTTTAATGAAATGACGTTCCTGTAAAGGAATGTAAACCCTTTCAACATACTAAAAAATGAACTAAAAATTGTTTTTCAAGAATATTCATCAACGTTTGTTAATATTTACACACACTTGGCCGATAGCGTCCATTTCACTTTAAACTTTATAATTTCGTAACTCACAACCGTGTAATGGAACGTCCACTGCTGTACGGTGTGCAGAAAAATGTAACATGAAAAAAAATTAAAAGTCCTTTTTAAGCATGTTAGTAGGTACGGTCTAAGTTTGTGTGTAAGTATCATTAGTATAAAGTAAGTGTTTTAGATTGTGTTAATTTTTATTCACGTAACTTCATTTAACCTGATGAAGCGTGCATGAAAGTCGTTGTTTATATCTTCTGTTGAATTTAAACTATGTAGGTGTAACATAAACAATTATTATCAATACGATTTATTTTAATTGACATATTTTTATCGATGTTTAACAAGAAGTCTTTTCAATCAATATTTATAAGCTTGAACCATCAGATTAATTTGAATTAGGTAGATATAATGCATCCTTTTACTCCTCAATGATATTACGCAACGGCAACAAAATTAGTGATATAAATTCGATAAATCTTTTTTAATGTTTGTACCCTTAATTTTATATCTCCATATTTTTTTTTCTGCCGACCCTACACGCAATTAAGGCTAGCCGCTAACGAATCACTCGAGCGCCCGGCCTCATTACGTGTGTGCTCCAAACTGAAACATGTTTAATGTAAACGAAATGTTTTAATAAGTGCTGAATTTGCTGACGGTACATATAATGGTGGTCAGTGGTGTGTCAACTCTTTAGATTAATATTTCAGGACATAAATAAATACTTATATAGATAACTAGCTGCGCTCCGCGGTTTCACCCGCGTGGTTACGCTCCTGTTGGTCTTAGCGTGATGATATATTATAGCCTAAAGCCTTCCTCGATAATTGGGCTATCTAACACCGAAAGAATTTTTCAAATCGGACCAGTAGTTCCTGAGATTAGCGCGTTCAAACAAACAAATCTTCAGCTTTATAATATTAGTATAGATTAACACCCAGACACCCTGCAAACATCGATGGTCATCACACAAATATTTGCCCTGGGTGGGAATCGAACCCTACACTACCAACCAAGCCAATCGGTCAGTCAAAAGATCAGATTAAAAGAAATACAAACTAGCTGGCAAACTTTCTGCCTTACTCTTATCATTTAGGATTGAAAATTAGACCCCGATATGCAATTATGCACACAAAATTTCATGGCAATCGGGCAAGTCGTTTCGGAGTCTTCACAATGTGAATTTTATATTTTTAAATGTTTCACCAAGGCTTTATATTATAACAAGCTGCTCCGCACGGTTTCACCCGCGTGGCTCCACTCCTGTTGGTCGTAGCGTGATGATATATAGCCTATAACCTTCCTCGATAAATGGGCTATCTAACAGTGAAAGAATTTTTCAAATTTGACCAGTAGTTCCCGAGATTAGCGCGTTCAAACAAACAAACAAACAAACTCTTCAGCTTTATAATATTAGTATAGATTTAGAACTCAACAGTCTGATGCTTTATAGTGTCTTTCTACACACAAACATACAGTTATTTCAGTATGCAGCTTGTTTGAAATTTCATTATTTTTAAAAGTATTTTTTACATCGGTCTATTATGTATTTATCTTATAACTAGCTTCCGCCCGCGGCTTCGCCCGCTTTGTCTAAAACCTAATAAATTATATACTAAAACCTTCCTCTTGAATTACTCTATCTATTACAAAAAACCAGATCAAAATCCGTTGCGTAGTTTTAAAGATTTAAGCATACATAGGGACATAGGGACAGAAAATGTGAATTTGTTTTATACTAGGTAATATGTAGTGATGATGATTCTAGGTACATACTGTGGTACATACAAATAGGAACTCTGTCGTGTAGATATTTAAAATAATATAAAGAGGTTGATATTCTTTGTCTGCTTATCCTTTAGTATTTGACCAAAAGCATCAAAACATTATTTCATAAAATGCCAAAGCATTGAAACTATGATAAATTATTCTTGTTTTCTTTATAGAAAATGTTGCTATCTACTTTTATACTTATTAATTAAGTAACAAATCCTTTCAATTTATATAATAAAACATCAAAAGGTAAATTGAATTAAAAAATGTTTACAAAAGCTCGGTTCTCGTAAAACAAACATAATATACGCTAAATGTTAAAACATTAAGCGAATAGGCAATACATGAATGTTATTTTAATTGAAGTTAATATTTACTATGTGTGTGTTTTTTAGATATTTTAGTAATTCACTCACGTTTGGTTTGATACGCTGTGATATTTAAACTAGCTGTGCCCCGCGTTTTTACACGCTTTATATTAGCTTCACCTGTATGTTTGTAACCGACTTCTTTCGGCGCGATTTTGACCGATTTTGCCAGATTTCGTTCAAACTTTGTAGATTTATTGAGGACCGATGACAATACATACACTAATTTGATAAAAATTATCTATTTTTTAGTTCGTTTTTCTGTAAAAAGCGTGTTTTTTAGTTTTTTTAAACTATTATTATTATCGCATGCAAAATAAAGTATGTAGTTCTATACCTACCTGATGTACTGTTTTGATATACAGGGTGTAATCGTTATCTGCTTGAGGATTTAAAAATTGTATTAAAAATTTTTTATTATTTGTTTCAGGTTTCGACGCATTTGCTAGCGCGAGTGGTGAGTTAATATTATGTACCTACTTACTTTAGAATATAAAAAATGAATCGCAAAATGTGCTGGTATGCGCACTCGAGAACGGCTGAACAGATTTCGTTAATTCTTTTTTTATAATATTCCTTGAAGTACGAGGATGGTTCTTATGGAGAGAAAACGTAAACATGTACCACGGGCGAAGCAGGGGCTAATATTAATATAAGAATAAGATTATTCCTACAGGTAGGTATTATTATAGGTACATGAGCATCGCCCGGATTATACAGGTTCAACATTATGGTATAACACTATACAACACCCAGGTTTGAACTACCTTTTTAACAATAATTATACGAATCAGTACAGCCGTTTTTAAGTGACGAAGTGTAAAGCTTATCGTACGTTACTTGTTCATTGCTGGGTAATAATAATAATTAGGTAATAAGTGGGTAAAGTAAATTTTAATCTATTTTTGTTTCGATTTATATCCAAATAAATTAAAATTTAAAACGATGGTACCTACTTAATAATGGAAAAAGTATTCTAAAAATTTAAATATATACCTCACGTAATTTGCCACCTTACTTATATTTTAGAAAAATCTAACGACAGCTCTCAAACTATGTATAATCGATCTAACCAAAAACATAACCCTGCCCCACGCACTCGGTTAAAAGTACACCCCAACCTTCAAAGGTTATTTTATTCAATTTTCTTCGTCAAATAAAGGCGTCTGTTAAATTCTAGCGAAAGCCCTAAAGATTGGAACTTGCTTGAATGTTTTTGACCGGCGGCGACCTTTGTCAAAAGTTCGTATAGTCTAAGAGCCAATTACTAGTTTTATTACATGTATTAAACTTGACTTTGTAAGTTTGTTGCACTAAGTTCGAATGTGTTTCGAGTTTGATTTGAATTTTATGTGGCATTATTTTGTTTTGGTTAAGTAAATTGTGTCCAAAGTTTTAGAGGAACCACATTTATCTAAAAATGCGTAGAGGTTTACACATACAAAATATAGTTCAAGTATAAGCTACATTTCTGAGTATATTTACGAAACATCGCGATGATATGACATTCGAATAATTCAGATTTATCGAATATTTGCTTCATCGTGATAATATCTAGGTGAAATAGGACAACAGAGAGATGAAATCAATCAAATCAATTACTCTTTATTGTACTGTGTACTCCTATATAGAAAAAGCAGTACATTAAAAAATCGAGGAAGTTGTTAGAATGAGGATATTTTAAACTGAGTGATCTCAGTCATAATTAAATCTAATTTAAAATCGAATGTAGTTTTTAAAACCTACTTATTATGTAGCTCTTTAATGCATAAACGTGAACTCAAATCGAGTATTAAAACAAATGATATGAATAAAATTATACGAAGCAATACAATTAACAACCGGATATTTTATCAGCAACTCTTGCACTAAATGTCACTCAAAATAATAATGTTGTAACCAAGTTATAAAATTATTATTTGAAGTGATAATAGTAATGTATATTATAATTATGTAGTACTAGCGGTCCGCCCCGGCTTCGCCCGTGGTACATGTTTACGTTTTCTCTACATAAGAACCATCCTCGTACTTCAAGAAATATAACAAAAAAAGAATTATCGAAATCGGTTCAGCCGTTCTCGAGTTATGCGCTTACCAACACATTTTGCGATTCATTTTTATATATAAGAAGATTATAATTTTATAATTATAATATATAATATTTTAAAATATTATATGTAATAATTGATATTAATAACGAGCTCATAACGGCGCAGTGGTTATTGCCTCAGTAACCTAGATGTCCCGGGTTCAATCCACAGGATATGATAAATCACCTAATTCTTCATCAACCTCTAAGAAATAATGAATATGTTTCAATTATGTGTTCAGAAGAAAATTAGCTTTTTATAGAAATACTAGCTTTCCGCCCGCGTCTAAAACATAATAAATTATTATATACTCAAACTCAAACTCAAACTCAAACATTCATTTATTCAATTAGACTACTATTTAGTAGCACTTTCGAATCGTCATTACATAGTATTTTTAACATTTACCACCGATTCGGAAAGCAGTATCTATGGAGAAGAATCGGCAAGAAACTCCATAGTTGCTCTTTTAAATAATGTCAATAAATTTACATAATATGTAACATCTACCTAACTACATAATATGCCAAAGAACTGTCCTGTGGTTTTTACGCGACAACCCTCCATGGGTCTTTATCGTCCATATATTCCTGAATACTGTAGTACGCTCTCTGAACTAGTACATTTTTTATGTAAGTTTTAAATTTAGAACTACTAAACTCTTTAATATTGTGAGGAATTCTATTGTATAAGCGTATACCTTGACCCATAAATGAATTTTTAACTTTAGCTAATCGGAAAAATGGCATTTCAATTCTATTCTTGTTCCTTGTGCCATAATCGTGTCTATCTCCTACTCTTGTGTGTAAGTCAGAGCTTTTGTGTACATGCAAAATATTATTAAATATATACTGTGATGGTACAGTAAGGATACCAGTATTCTTAAAATGATCTCTTAGTGAGTCCCGAGCACGTAAATTATATATAGAGCGAATGGCTCTTTTCTGTAAGATAAATATAGTTTCTATATCTGCAGCCCTGCCCCACAGTAGAATTCCATAGGACATAATGCTATGAAAGTAGCTGAAATAAACCAATCTAGCCGTATCTTCATCGGTGAGATGCCTTATTTTTCGGACTGCATATGCAGCAGAACTGAGCTTACCTGCAGCGGTGTTGACATGGGCTCCCCACTGTAGTTTCTCGTCCAATGTTAACCCTAGAAATACAGTAGACTCAGTAGGATGCAATACCTCCCCGTTCAAGGTAATATCTCTGTTCAACTTTTTTACATTAGGAAGTAAAAATTCAACACAATTGGTTTTTTTGGCATTTAATAATAAATTATTGGCAGTAAACCATTCAGATATGTGTAAAAGAGCACTGTTCACTTCGTCAACATTTGGGTCATGCCTATCCACATTAAAAATTAATGAGGTATCATCTGCAAACAGAACTATTTCACACCTATCCTGCAAATAATAGGGAAGATCATTGATATATACCAAGAACAAGAAGGGACCTAAAATTGACCCCTGTGGAACACCAATGTTAATTGACGCACCGCTAGAACGTTCTCCATTAACAACTACAGTCTGTATCCTATCATGCAGGTATGACGCTATGAGGTTCTGGGCTTTTCCTTTAATTCCATAGTGATTAAGTTTACGTAACAAAGTACAATGTTCAACGCAGTCAAATGCCTTGGAGAGGTCACAAAATATCCCTAGAGCATTTTTTGAGTTTTCCCATGCCTTATATATATGTGTTAGAAGTGCAACTCCAGCATCTGTGGTTGAGCGCCCCTTTGTGAAACCAAACTGTTTGGTGTGCAGTAAATTATTAGATGCAAAATGACTACTCAATTGGTTTAATATTAACTTCTCGAATACCTTACTTAATGTTGGTAAAATAGAGATAGGTCTATAATTGTTACAGTCTTCTTGATCGCCCTTCTTAAATAAAGGTATAACTTTACTAAGCTTTAGTAAATTAGGAAATGTACCATAGTCACAACACTTATTAAATATAGAAGCTAAATTTTTCGCAATATTTTCTATTATATTATTCACTAAATTTACGGACATTCCCCAAAGATCACAAGTATTTTTAAGATTAAGCGTCTTAAAGGCAGTAACAATATCATTAGCAGTTACGTGTCGTAATTCAAATAATGTACTGCACTCCGCAACATGGTCCCTCAAAAAGGTCTCTGCAAGTGCTGAAGACGAATTTAAACTATTAGTAATAGTAGCAGGGACACTACTGAAGAATTCTTCAAAAGCAAGCGCAACATCAGCACTTTTGTCAATAACCCTGTCATTATTTACAAGTTTTATGGTATTACTTGATTTGCTTTTACCCATTTCACCATTAATAATTGACCAAACTGTTTTAACTTTATTATCAGAGTCGCGTATTTTTTCTTTGATATACAAACGCTTTGCAGTGAAACAAACTTTTTTAAAAATTTTTGAGTAATTTCTAACATAACTAAGAAAAGATGGGTCTTTATTATATTGCTTCATACCATATAATTCATAAAGAATGTTCCTGCACCTATGTATACTAGCTGTCGCCCATTTACTAAATGGTAAATCCTTGGTAATATTTAAAGATTTAACTTTAAATATTTTTTCAAATTCTTTATGTACTAAATTAAAAAGATTTTTAAACATTTCACAAGGACTATTAGGATAGGATTGATCATTTAGTACGGGCAGGTTTTTATTAATATTTTTCCTAAATTTATTAATGCCTTTTTTAGTTATAGGCCTAACATTAATCCTTTTAAATGTAGGTATGCAATCCCATTCAAAAACTACTTTCTGGCCACAGTGATCCGAAGTCAATGTATTGAGAATATTTTTCTCTAAACAGATGCAGTCACAGTATATATTATCAATACAAGTTGCAGAAGTAGGTGTAATTCGTGTGGGTTCGTTAAAAAGTTTATATAGATTAAATGACTGAAACAAATTAACAATTCGTGTAGCCGTTTGTGTTTGTAAAAGTAAATCAATATTAAAATCACCACATACTATAACTTTTTTTTTACTCCTGCTTAGACGCTTTAATATTTCTTCCATGACTGTCTCAAACATATTATAGTCACTGGAAGGGGGTCTATAAACGCAAACAATAATATAACGCTCCAGCTCCACACAGGACAGTTCAATGGTCCGTTCTACAGAAAGACTAACAATGTCAGTTCGTTCTTTACATTTTACACTATCATGTACAAAAATAACAGAACCTCCGTGAATAGCCTGTGTCCTAAAGTATATACTTTTTAATTTGTAATTTTCAATATTTATTAACAACTGACATTGTTTAAGCCAATGTTCTGTTACACAAAATATTTTAATATTGTTATCATTCAGAAACAATTCTATTTCTAACAATTTGCTAGCCAAGCCTTGAATATTTTGATGCACAATGGAAAAAGACTGCTTAGCTGTTGTCTTATATACTAGTTTAAATCTAGCTTAGGGCTAGATTGTCTGTCTACACTTTTTTTTTTAGGTTGATGTATAAAATTACTACTACATAAAATTATAGTAGATTGATGGTCTGATACCGAACATGTACCAGACTGGTTAATATTATATGCTATTAACATAGCAAGTTCACGCTTATATCTATATGGCAGATACACTGTATTCTTTGTCAAAGTAAAAGATTTAATACATGAGTTAATGTCAAAGTAAATAAATGCATCACGATGATGATTTGTTAGGTTATACAATTTTAAATTCATATTATGAATTAATCTATTTTGTTCTTGTGTTAAACCAGGTAGGTATGGCAACTTGGCAAGGTACACAACATAAATTTACATTTAGTCTTACTACTAATATCTAACATTTTTTTTAATCCTACATCAATATCCTTATTATTTATATTTAAACTGTCCCCATATAATATAATTACAATATTATTCTTATTAAAGCTGAAATGATCCAGTGATTTGATTATATATTTAAATGAACTGTTAGGCGTACAAACATTAGTAACTTTAAGCCCTAAGTTGTTGAGCATAGCGCCAAATCCCTGACCAATATTATCTGACAACACAATTATTTCCTGCTTTGAAAGGTATTTAGTATTACTGGTTGTAATTGTGGTAGTGGGTTTAACACTATGTATGTCTGTGTAGTCAGGCTTATGGGGCGACGGTTGCTCATTGTCATACTAAAACCTTCCTCTTCAATCTCTCTATCTATCTATCTATTAAAAAAAACGCATCAAAATCCGTTGCGTAGTTTTAAAGATTTAAGCATACATATGGACATAGGGACAGAGAAAGCGACTTTGTTTTATACTATGTAGTGAAGCTATTATATTCTATTCAGTAGAAAAATCAAAATAAATATCTATCTAACCAATTACTTAAAAAATTCTAACTTGCATCCAAGTTCAAACAGTGTATCTGCGCTTCGAGAAAATAAAAAAAAATCTATTGTCGTTTCTTTTTTTACAAAATGGCCGCTCTAAAAAACGCACGCATTTTAATGAAAAGCACCATATTGTAACCGGGCCCGGATATTGTTCTGACATAGCTTTGTGCGTTTAGAAATTGAAGAATTGTACGATAAATATTTGAGTTTTTTTTTCTTTAGTGTAGGCAGAGCGCTTGAGAAGAATTAGTTTTGATGATTTTTTTTTGTGTGAATTGAGGGTAGATGGAAAAATCTGAAAAAATAATCGCTCGTGGATCGAATCTAAGATGATTTTATATATAGGCTATCACTATCTCTACTAGAGAACTCTCTTGTTATAGCTGACTCGACAAATGTTATCCTGAAGGCGAGATGCGATTTTTTTAATTTTTCAAATTTTTGTTACTCTTTTTTTTAAGTCTTTAACGTTCTCTTCTGATTATAACAAACTTTGACGCCATCTTGACCGTTGAAGGGATGTCTATAATATTTTTTGTAAACATTTTAAATGAAATAAATGATATCTGTGCCTATGTATGCGAGCATAGCCACAGAAATAGAGCTTCTATTGAATAGAAACGAATTTTCTATACATTAAGATTATTGTAACTTTGTAAAGTTCGACACACACTTGGCAATTTTTATAAGTAGGTACTCAGTTACGTGAAATCTTATATTTAATATAAATGAATACCATTCAGGTAGTCTAGTCGTATTCTTGCATTTAATTATGAAACGCCACAGAGTAATCTCATTCATGTTACGGTACTGCTAATTAGTTGTGCTATTCACTATACGGGCCTTTCAATTAGACTGTGGCCTTCTTAATTAATCATTAAGGTTGAATGGTCTATGTTTCTTGTGTTTTTGGTAAGTATTTGAGGTTTATGACTTAACTAGCGATCCGACCCGGCTTCGTCCTTGGTAAGTTATAGGATAGAACTCAGGGATCGCGTACATATCCAACGGTGAAAGTTCAGTGGTTCCTTGGATACCTACAAACAAACAAACTCGTTAGATACATATTACTGGTGGTAAGTAGGATAAAAACATATAAAAATTGTGTGTAACTCAGGAATAATGCAGCTTTCAGCCGGTGAAATAATTTTCCATTTCGGTTTAGTAGTTTTTCAGTTATTTCGTTACAAACAAATCTTCCTCTTTGTAATATTAGTATTATCTACGATGGTTTGAAATTAAGTCAAATGAGAATCGAAAAAGTTTGTCTAATTCGCACGAACGAAGTCGTAGGCAGTAAGCTAATTGATATGTACATACATAAATAATCTATAACAATATTTTTTCTTATAAAAAATTTTACGTCATGTAGGTACATATTAAAAACTTAGTGAACATGTTTTCAATTTATACTGGGGCTGAAATTTGAGTCTTGTTCATTGGTCAGTGAAGCCAATAATAATATTACTTGCAATATTTGTAAATAGAATCTGTAATTAAAAACGTACCTAAGGTAGGTACCGTAGGTAAGGTAGGTAAGGTAGGTAGGTAGGTAGGTAAGGTAGGTAAGGTAGGTTTCTTCGTCTCGAATAAAATATTAAAATATAAAAATGTCCTTTAATATTTTTCTCGATTTGAATCTTAAAAGATCCATATTTATGTAAAGATGAATTTCTAAGTGTCCTGTTGAGACTGGAAACTGGCTGGGCATGCTTAATGGCGGGTTTTTATTGAAATTAGTGATGCGAAATCTATCGATATCGAAAGGCCGAAAGTTTTATCGTGAATCAAGATATTGAAGGATTGAATGTGACTCGGTGTTGGATGTTGGATTGTAGCATTTTGATTAGATCTGGGGCATATTTATAACTTAAGCAAATATTTAGTTATGAATATTATCAGACTATCCAGAAATTATTCTTAATTTGAAATTTAAGAACATAATATAACAAATCATTTTATGGCAAACTATATTCATTTTTAAGATGATTTATTTATTAGAATGACAAACTTTTTAAAATCAAAAGTAAAACAAATCTATTAACCAAGTATAGGTTAGTTTCTGTATGAAAAATAACATCAAAAATAATATAGGTAAATTCCTTCTGTTTGGAAGTACACTAAAATAATGGACTATCTACCACAGACATGTATATATAAGTAGACAACGCAAGTACCGCGATCTGTATGAAAACCAAGCGTGTCATATTTTTTGTACTGACCTTGACGCGTTATGACGTCACGAGCGCTTTTTAGTGATGTTAATTTCATTTTACGCTAAATCGATTAGGCCGCCACTCGCGCGGCGATTCTAGTATCGTCCTATCCCATCGAAGTAAATCGAAAGAAATCAGATCAAACTAGATCTATGTCTAAGAGGTAGTCAAATAAATGAATCGTAATCGATTACTAAATCGATTCAAGACAGAAAAATGATAATTACCATAGACACATAGACAGGATAGAGGGATGATAAAATAAAGTTATAAACCTTTTAATATTCTAACAATTAGTAAACTAATGTGTTTTAGCTTTTTCTTACATATGCCCATTGAGTTACCATGTCCTACGTACTAGAGAGGCCATCGAAAGAAAGTAATGAAACTGTCAATCAATCAATCTTTATGTCCCGTTGCATCGATCCATTTTCCTTTTATGTTCGGGTTACTTGGAAAACTGAAAAAACAAACATAGTCTAAGCAATAAGGAGTTTTCTTAAAAAACTCCCAAGATGACACTTTAACTAATGGCGTCCATGTCATAATATTTATTTTTAGTACCTTTGTATTAAAATACTTAAAAGTTCTAGGTCAAGTCGTATTAAATGACAAAAAAAATCTATGCCTTTTTTTCTGAAAAATTGCTCCTTCAAATTATCATTTATCTGTTCGATTATAAAATCGATTAGAATCGAGAACTGTTGCATCAAATGAACATCACTAACCACAAAATTGGACAGAAAAATGAGAACAGAAAAATGAGAAGACGCTATTCATTGCTTGTTATCATACGACGCGATCTTTACCGTGCCAAGTAAAAGCCGCAATGTATTCCGAATCATTTCGTATGATTTGGTATCCGTGTTTGTCACGATCGTTTTCCACAGATATTCTTTATTTGATTTTAAAATAAATAGTGCATATTCTGATTAGAAAATTACTTACCGGTGGAAGGAAACATCTCTGCTAACTCGGCCACTCACAGCTGTGGAGTTTCTACAGTTTATAACGGCGTAATTCGGCATTTTACTTTATTCAGCTTCACGTCTTTCCTTGGCGAACTGCAAGCGCGGACTGAGTGTAGGCCAGCGTCAAGTAAGTTTCATAATCGTAGTTTGGACACGGGAAGTACATACACTCGCTTAGTCTATCTTGATATATGTCCGTGCTATCTACCTATCACTATCGATATATTAGAATGTCGCGTACATCACTACGTCATCATCATCGACTAGTCTAGTGCCACGCTTCGTCGCCTCCACCCATGAATACTGGAGCGTTCTTTTGTATCATCTATCCCTTTCACATTTCAATAAAACGAGCGGGATAGTCAACACTCCAGTATGAAGAGGCATGTTTTCCCGCCATAATAGAGGTGCATTTTCGTTATCTGTGCGATTGCAAATGCGCGCTTGATTGGTGACAGATTAAAAAAGAAAAGCAAAGTTGATGAAACTGGCAGGCGATAGCTTCCCCAACGCTGGTGGCGGTTCGGAGGGTCGTGAAATGGTTTTGAAACGTCATATTTTTTTACAAATGTGCACTCCGTTTGGGAATGGAAAATGTTTAGTGTTTACGCTTTGGAAAGTACCGTCGTATGGAACCTTTTTAAATCTTTGAAAAGTTTACAGAATAAAAAAAATACAATCGTTTTCGTTACATATAAATTGACATTTCAGCTTCAATGGCCACTGGCCGGTCAAAAATTTGGAGCGAAAAAAAAAACCTTGGAAATAGAACGTTCAAATATTCAAATCCGCTGTTGCCAGCTTTTGCCGTAGCATGAATGTCGACTATTGATGGCCCATTGTGTTGCCGTCGCAAAAATCCGAATAATTGATAAGCCCGCGATTCACGATTCGTTATTAGAACATTCGCGAATGTCTGGACCGTTGGTTCTGGCGTTCCTTTTTCGAATTTTTATTTGTCTTTGCTTTGGCGGGAATAGTTTTGAGTTTGGATTGTGCGGAAAGTTTGTGAGGTATTCGAATGGAAAAGTTTTGTTAGGCCTCCGTTTTGAGTTTCGGTTCGGTTTCGAGTGTGTTCTTTTTGCTGGGAGCGTTTGGAAATATTTAGAGCTTCGCGTACTTGGCGATTGGAGTTTAGCGTGTATGGCAGAGTTTGTTAGTATTGTAGATGACTAGCTGTGCACCCCGGCTTCGCCTGTGTTAAGTACATATACTGTTGAAGATTGGTGAACCAACTCAGAAGCTTCGTGGGCACTTTGCTGATGATCATCACATGTAAAATGCATAGTTTGCCATTATATGAAGTACCTACTTACAGATAAACATTATTTTTATTGCTACCTATTACCTGTTTTATAAATATGTATAACAGTATCTTATATTTGATTTTATTAAACAATTATATCTTTCTAGTTATACTAGTTGATACACAGTTCGTTCTGAATGCCGTAAGCTATCAAGTGAACAACATAAGCACAGGCAAGTTGAACAGTTTCGCAGTTCACGGTTACAAAGTTATCGCTAAGTTATTACCGAGCGCATCGAAACATAACAAAACTTCGAGCTGGGGGATTATTCACAAACTGCTCGAGTTTGTATCGCATGCGACATAATTTCGCATACGACATAATGTCGAGCGACAAACGAGTCACAGCTGAAACACAATTACAGTATGTATTTACATAATGACGCGGTGTTGTTACATTTTTCATGAGTAATTTAAACAGTTCCTGCGTACGTGTGACGGAATCCTCTTGTTAGAGACGAGTGAGAGTTCTGTTTTAATAGATTTGAGTTTTTTGAATATATCTTGTGTTTGAATATTGCTCAGGTCGCGCTGTTGTAAAGTATGTACTTGTATTATTGTATAGGCCGTGCGATCTTCTCATATTAATCTCTATTATATTTAGAAGTACTTTACTATGTACATTGTACCTATACATATTCAATCTTCTGATTATCCTGTTTAAAAATTATTTTACTAATTAGACTTAATATTATCCGTGCAAAAAAAAAGTTTTAAATGCATTATGAATATCAACTTATAAGCTACTAATTAAACAAAATATTAAGGGCCGATTTTTCAATGCTTGGATAAAACTTATCCGTCCAATAAAGTATTACACGATAATATTAAAATGTCATATAAACTGTCAAATACGGACAATTAGAATACGTTTATAAAATGTTAGTTTTATACATTATTCGACGAATAAGTTTTATCCAAGCATTGAAAAATCGGCCCTAAAAGACATTATCAAATCTAGCAAATTGCAAAAGTTTAATTTATTAAGAAAATTGTTTTAATTTCAATTGTAAAATCAAAATACAAAGTAAAATACTCACAATACAATTTACAACTTTATCGAAATACAAAAAGAGAAAAACAGTTTTAGGTTAGTACATATACTAAACTCGTAAAGCGACTGCGCGCCGTATTTAGGTCGGCGCGTGACTGAAATGTGCAACTACCCTCAATTCGGGTGTCTTATGTTTATCTTAATAGCCCCCCGGTTGACACGTGGTACGGAGTTTTTGTTTTATTGTATTGTTATATGTATATGTAGAAAGTTATAGTATGACAGTTTTGTAAGTAGGTATGTAATAATTTTAATGAAGTTATAATTAAGTAAAAGTGTTAAGTTCACGTCAGTTGTCTTTTAATTGAGTTAAGTAGGTAGGTATCCTACTTCTTGTTAATGCGAAAATTCGTGAAGATGGATGTTTGTTACTCCATCACGGGAAAACCACTGAGCAGATTTTGATGATATTTAGACTGCCAAATGTAGCTTAAGTACTAGAGTTACACATTAAACTATTAATTTTTATTAATGCGAAGCCACATGTGTAATGCGCATTGATATAAATAACTATGTATATTATTTACAATCTTCCGTATGGCATAGTTTAAAATTTTCAATCTTTTTAAAAGCATTAAAACTGTTGTTGAAAAATTTGATATTAAACCTCCACTATAATATCACAAGACCTCTTTGACTTTGTCATACCGTCTCTCTATACCTGCGAAACGGATACATTTATATCGTATCAGCTATATTGACGTTCATCACAGTGGCAAGGCAGACAGAGGCATTCCCATCACGAAACTAATATTGCTACCGTCTGACTTCAAATTAATCTTTGCCATTTTATATACTAGATGTGCACGTGACTGCACTTGTTATTTTGTTTTATTAACTTGACGAATTTTGCTTGATGAAAGTAGATTTGAAATGTTACGTTTGTTTGTGTGTGGCGTTGTTTCTCTGGAAACGACGAAGAGATTTGAATATGATTTTTGTTATTTTAATGATTATTTTGTGGCTATTTTAGTTTCTATTTATATTTTTTAACGTATATACGGACTACGGTAGGTACATGGCAGAACAACGTTTACCGGGTCAAGTAGTAGGTATATTATATTTACAATATTACTTACATCATATCTATTTAATAGAACATTGACAGTATAGCCTCGAAAAGTTAATACTATCTAACAAAAAGGTTTAATTTACATTAAGAGCCCTTCACACTCGCTACAAATCTCCGTTAAAAATGGCTGCCAAATCGTAAGATCTTCCATTACACCAAGTGACTGCTACAATAGTTCGCAGGGACAATAGCCAAATCCTTAATTAAAGCTGATAATTAAACCCCCGAACCCCTCGGCCCTTAACATCAGGGCTGTCAGTTTTGTCTTTTTTAAGTGGTGATGAACAGTGGTGGCCTAGTGATGAGGCCTAACACATCGATCAAAATAGTCCGTGATACAGTGGTTGCGTGATTAAAGCTTCTGACAGTCGATCTAATGTCAACGGGTTCAAAGGTTGTAAATTGAAGTACATATGTGCATGCTAAAAATGAAGTACATATTATGTGCATGCTAAAATCGGAAGTGGCGACGAAAAACATTGTTCTTCGCCGGTGAATAAAATAACTTTATGTCGTATTACATCTTCCAACCTGATGCATTTTCAGATCTTTGTTTGATTTTACACATGTATTGAGAAACGAAAGATTCTTCGATTTTAATTATAAATATATTTTATTCCGACACTATACGTTATTATTTCTCTATGTTTTTTTTGTAACCACAATAAGGGAGTTTGTTTCTAAACAATTTCCCGCATCTGACAACCCTGATTCAAGTGTCATTTTGACAGAATTGGAGCCCTTAATCGCACTGCTTTATTGTTTAAGCTCTTAATTAGTGCAGTCGTAAAAAATTTAACGACTTATTTTCATTTATAGTTCGAAGCACGCTATAGTTACAACTAGGGAATTATTTCCCTCGGGTAAAGATATGTATATAACCAGGGTAATATGATTTACATAATGAACTAAAATTCTACGGGTTTGATTGAAAATTTTCAATAAATTGTTTGGATAGATAGATGTATGACGACTTTTATGTATAACTTCGAGGTATAAGTGAACGAACGATTTTGAAAAAGGATTTTCACCTCTTTCAGTTTTGCTTTGTCGACGGAACATATTTATTTTCTGAAATTTGTACGAGGTAATTCATACAATATAAAGGCTCCAGAAATTGTAAGCGTCAATGGACATAAGACAGAGTGTGATGAAAGCATGATGAAAGGCTAGTCATTTTCTTAATTATATTCACACACCAGGAAAAATCTTTTTTTAGATAGGTTTACTATATCTAAAAAGATAGAAAATCGTATTTCCCAACGTAACAAGTATATTTCTAATCAAATTTTTTACACCATAATATTGGATCAATTCCCACACAAATACCACATTGTTATTTCTATAAAAAGTCAAATAAACCGTTGACAAAGATTTTGAAGAGTTCTCAACAGTCCTTAGCAAGAAGTAAGTAAAATATAACGATGGTCATCCAGACCGGTTAGCTTTGCCAATACTTATGCAATGGTATTTTAATTGATTCTAAGGCATCCAGAATTCTTCGTTCTGAGAAATGCTTTCTTGTGATTTGTAATACAATATCTGTATTTATATGAAATGCTCATGTCACAGTTCTTGAAAAAAATTATGATATAAGTACTTGAAATTATTTTTTTTATGTATCAAGGTAATTTTGAGAACAGATCGTACCTACCTACAGCTACCATTAGGTAGCTGTACAATTTTATATATTAATATAAAATTTTAATTGAATCAGGCTAATAACTTCAAAAAAAAATTTGTGCGTGTACTAGTGTACACACGTAAGAAGTGAAACTTCTTTATGACCTTATTTTTCAAAAAATAATTTACTATATGCAACTTTACAGAAATACGTCAATCACGCGTGGTAGGGATAAAAACAAGATGGCGTGTAACGGAAAAATGTTACACTAATTTTTTTTCCAACCCCGATAAAGAAGTTTCACTTCAATTAATTATTGTAACTTAGTAAAAATAGTTGCGAGTTATGTACTAGGACAAGTCTACATTCTAGAGAAAATCATTGATGTAGAATACATGGTAATAATGACCGAATTTATGTTTTTTTTACATAGAACATAAACTACAATTTTATGTTGAAATACATCGTTGTTCATTGCTGCAGTGTATTGAACGCACATTCACAAGGTATGATTTTTTCATACAGCAATACTGCAGCGTAAAATACCAAAAGTTACGATTTTCCTGTATCCATTGGACGCTAACAGTATCAAGTCAAATATTTGAAATCTCAAGTAACACTCTAATCAAGGGCGGATCCAGCTTTAGTGCCAGGGGGGGGGTCACATAGACGTGGTCAATTTTCAAAAGCTATATTTTGATAATTTAATTGATACGTAGATTTAAAAAAAAATGGTCAAGTGCGAGTCGGATTGGCGAACCAAGAGTTCCGTACAAACATTTTTATATGTTTCAGTGGTTTCAATATTAAATTTATGCTTTTTGCGATTTTTCCTTTATCTGTGCTATAAGACGTAAGTTTCTATTAAATAAAGATTAAATATCAAGATTCTGTGTTCACGGGAAGTACCCTGTAGGTTTTGATTCCTGGCAACACTTGCGAATGTTGATAAATGATAAGCATGAAATGTATGTTTTAGCAATTTTTCCTCCATCTGTGCTGACATTGCTTTTAACCAAATTTCAGAACCCTGTGTTCACAGGAAGTTGTACAATACCTATAGATTTTGATTCCCTTGCGATAATGTCGAAATTAGCACGTTGAAGTGGCAATGAATGAGGCCGTTGGGGCAGAAAGGTTCTTGAATGGAGACCACGTACTGGACGACGGAGCGTGGGACGTCCACCCACAAGATGGACAGACGACCTGGTCCGAGTGACAGGGAGCCGCTGGATGGATGGCCGCCGGTGACCGGGCGTGGTGGAAAACCCTGAGGGAGGCCTTTGTCCAGCAGTGGACGTCCCACGGCTGACACGACGACGACGACGACGAATGTCGAAATTTGCGATAATTTACGGCATAAATGGCTGTATCTTTTGATTGCGTTGGCTTATAAGTTTGATTTTTTCACAGCTATAAGGAACCGTAAATTTGAGTATTCGGTATGAATTTCAGATTGATACCTCCACGCGTTCCTGAGAAAAAGGGTCTTCACAGGCAGACAAACTTGAAAAAAAATATATTTTTTGCAATTATTCCTGTATCTGTACTATAAGATGTTGCTTTGTACCGAATTTCAAGATTCTGAGTTTACGGAAAGTACCCTGTAGGTTTTGAGTTTTGATTCCCTGCAGGGAGCACCCTGTCCCGTAAACACAGTCTTGAAATTGAGTAAAAAGTATCGTGTTATAGCACAGATGTAGTAATAAATGCGAAAACCCTAATTATTTAATTAAATTAAATAATAATATATTTTTAAATAATTTTAAACTTACAATCCCTTTACTCATGAACGTCTACATGTATTTAATTGATATTCACATCATAACTCAGGTCTATAATAACTTAAATCTGTTATTTAATTCAAATTCTATGTCAACGCAATCTGAAGAAAAAGCAATTAGAGCCGCATATTCTGTAATTCGCAACTACTTGCAAGGGAATCATCAATCAAAACCTACAAGGTACTTCCCGTGAACACAGTCTTGAAATTTGGTTAAAAGCAACGACTTAAAAACTTACAAGCACAGATTAAGAAAAAAATCCTTTAAACAAAATTGTAAGATACAACATAATGAAAAAATATGTTTGTTTAATGAAAAATATGTTATGAGTCCTCGGTGCGCGAGTCCGACGCGCACTTGGCCGGTTTTTGTTGTAATTTGAATGTATTTTATAGTGTTCATCTGAAAAAAAATTTTGCTATTTTATGTCTCCACGAACTGGGATATTTCGATATTTGAGGTTTTGTGTGAAAAGTGTAACAGCAAAAGTTGTAGAAAAAAAATTAATTACATACAACTTTACCATTACACTTTATTCCGCAGTTATAGTTTTTTTTTAAATCGAAATACCTGTTATTTGCATGTTATTTGTCCTTAAATTACGACCACAGGTCGACCCTAATAAATTTTTTCTATAATTTTTGTTATATTCTCTTCCGTTACCGTTTGTAATTGATTTCATTGTTCTATATTATTACTTTTATGTCTCAAAATTCAATAAAAAGCATCATATTGAACAGTATTAATTTGTTAATTTAAAAAAGTTAATATTAAATTAGTGGTCCACTTAGGTCGTGGACCTAGCCCAGGGGGGGGTCATGACCCCGTGACCCCCCCCCTGGATCCGCGCTTGACTCTAATCTAATAAAATAGCTAGACGTAACGTTTCCAAAGCGAATTTCACTAGGGGGTTGCGCGCCATAAAATTTTACGACCGCGTCACCATGGCAACGCCGCCATTATTTAGTACCACAAGTCGCCGCGTGGCGCTAGGAGCCAAAGGAATGTTTTTCGTGACATGTCAGGTCTGTATGTAGCAATATGCAAATGTTTAAAATTGCATTGTAGATTTTATAATAGAGGTACCTATACAAAATATAATATATATAGGATAGATACAAAATATAATATAAATATAATATAGTATAGGATCTAGTTTTCGGTTTTAAGCAGATTGTACGTTGATACGTTCAAATTTATTACTATTGATTCTTTCAAATTCATTCATGCAACATGAATCTGCAGCTGAAATTACCTAATCCTTGTAGAAATGCAATATGGAAAAATGTATGGAAACAAAAAGATAATAAATGGACCACATGTTGAAAAATGTATTAATTAAATTTGTAAACATTTTTCTTTTATCGATTTAAAATAAAAGTTAATAGAAGAGAAAAATTATATGTATCACATGCCTATGTAATTAAAATTTTCATTGACAAATGTTATGAATAACTTAATGTATCTAAGTAGTGCTAATAATTTTTGTTTCATTATGTGTATAATAACTTAAGGTACCAATTAAAAGGTTTATTAATAATTATTAATTATTATAGACATTTTCACAAGATTATATGATGCTGTTTTAAATTTATTATGATTTTAAATTCTAAAGAGTTTCTATAGTATATGTAACTTTACAGTTAAAAGTAACTTATTAATATAAATATAAAGTAAGTTATAAAATAACTTATTTAATTACTTAAATAAGTTATTTTATTTATTTTCACATACAAAACTAACAAAATAAGTTTCTTAGTTATATCTAGGTCGTTTATTCACATTTTGCGACTGGAAATTATTTTATTTAAGTATATAAAATGTTTCTCTGTGGCTTTGTAGAAACTGTTTTAATGATCATAGTTATTTTTATAAGTGGTTTTTGAAAGGCACTGAAAAAGCAGAGCATGTATGACTTATTTATTAACTAGCTTTCCGCCTGCGGATACGCCCGCGTTTTCTACAACTTTTTATATAGATAGGTACTAAAAGAATTCTCGAGAACTACGCTATCCCTTAGTGAAAACTGAATGAAAATTGGTGCAGTAGTTTTTGGGTTTATCACAGACAGATAGATAGACGCGTAGAAATGGTTTTTTTTTTTTTGCTAGCTTGGAACTGTATTAATTTGGCGGTCAATAACCGTGCTATCAAAATTTATATTATGCTTTGATAATATTTATTGACCCATTTTTAATATCCTTTACAAATAGAAAATATATTTTGTTTGTATAGGACCAAATTGTGTTATAAATTATAAAGATTATCCTATCGCACTTCCTTAGTAGGTATAAACTTAACATTTTCGGTATAATATATTATATAAAATCGAGATCGGTCAGTAGTTTTTATGTGATAGACAGATAGAGCGACAAATATACAAATTTTGATTCATAGTAGGTACACACAAACATTTAAGAACCAACATTTTTATTGTTATTGGGTGGGGCCATAAACAAAGAACATTTTTATTGCATCACACAATTTTTCTTTCGTAACTAAAAGCTCCTGTAAATTAATAAACATATTTTTAACCACATTTTCAGAAGGCCTTTTGAAGCATTTTGTAGCCAATTTTTTTATAAGCTAAATTATAACAAATTTTATATATTACTTGGTATAAGTATTCATATTTCTGTGGTATATGTTCAAAATCAATCGATAATTACAATTTTCACAGTTTCTACGCTATAAACGAACATACAAACGAACTTTTAACTAAAAGCTAGAAGCGGTTGAAACACAAATATTTGCCTGTCTCTCGACAACTGAGCAGTGATCGGGTGATAATTGACGGTCGTGGGTTCGATACTGACTGATATTTACCAGGCTTGAACGGTATCCATACGTTTGGCATTTTGGGGGACTTTTTGGGACTGTTTTTTTTGTCAAGTCAAAGGAATTCCACCTTCCTTCCTCCGCAATCTTTTTATCCTCCTGCATTCTTAAAAGGCCGGCAACACCTTCACAAGGAAACTTGTGAAGGCTCGTGGACAATGGTGATCGCTACCGGGTGACCGAGCAGTCCATTTGCAAGCTTTTTTATAAAAAAAAATAACCTCATAGGAAGCTTAAAAGTTAAAGCTATTTGTGGTGGGAACACAAATATTTGTCTTTTTCTCGTATAATGAGCAGTGATCGGGTGATAATTGACGATCTTGGGTTCAATACTGACTGATGTTCATCAGGCGTGTAGGGTGTCTGTAAAATTGGCATTTTTTTGCAGTTTTGTGGGACTTTTCTCGTAAGGTTGCATGGTATATTATTAAAACTGTCCCTGAGTGTTTATTTTTTCGGATATTTTTAACACTTTCGTAATTTCCACTCGTTGATCGTCCACTCATTGCCTACCACACTTTTGGAACACGAATAAATGTGTGAACACGAGTAAATGTCCTTAATCGTATAAATAATTCCGAATTAATTCAAATCTTTGATATACACATTAGCTCCTTAATAATCTTTAATTCGCTATCCAATCAAGCTAAACCTAGATAAAATAGGATCTATACTAATACTATAAAGCTGCCGAGTTTGTTTGAACGGGCTAATCTCAGGAACTACTGGTCCGATTTGAAAAATTCTTTCGATGTTAGATAGCCCATTTATCGAGGAAGGTTATAGTAGGCTATATATGTATAATTTGTATATCATCACGCTAAGACCAACGGGAGCAGAGCAATGCGGGTGAAACTGCGCAGCACAGCTAGTCTAAAATAAAACAACACCGATAAGAAAAAACTCATACACCGTTAACTGAATAAAAATATGCGACAGTTACCTAGCTCCGGGCTACACTGGGGTCGTTAATTGCGCCATTGTTGGAGCCTAGACCCCGGCACAATGTGCCCCAGTAACTAACCTTTACGGAAACTTCTATTCAAGAAAAATGCCTTCCACTATAATAGAATCTCATGTTAACATCGCGATGGTGAGATTAATTCATTGTTTGTTTATTGTGGATAACAATAGCGGAATAAGCTACGTTTTTTATAGTGAATTGTATTTATGCAATAGTTTTATACTGTATTTGTATGATGGTAGATTTTTAGTTTGTTATACAATAATATTGTATTGTGAATGATTGTTGGCATGCGAAAACAATCGAAATGGAGAATAGAAGATGCTGTGGGGTTACTGCGTTTAGCAGCAATAAATTAAGCAGTTCATACAACTTTGTTCAGTACCTCTACCATGAGTTGACATAGTTAAATCGTCTGACGTAAATACAATAGTAAACGTGAATAGTTCACTTAACTTTCACGACTCACGAGATTATTTACCGTGAATGACGTATCTATCGTCGAATAGTTATAAACTAAGACATATGTCAAAATTTGAACTCATGCGAGTATCGTGTGCGTAAACTCATAGTAGAGCTACTGAACTACAAAATTGTTGAGAACGTTAAGGTAGAAAATAATTTTAGTAATGCACACGTAATGGTTAACGTAATTGACTCAAGAAAACATTATCCTATCCATTTAAAATGAATGTACAGGACAATGAATTTAAAGTGAATACTTTCAAGAATTTAATACGCGATTATCACAATTGCACAATTTCAATATACAGTTTTCAACAGATTTTGTCTAAAACCTAATAAATTATATACTAAAACCTTCCTCGTGAATCACTCTATTTATTAAAAAAAAATTGGTTGTCTGTAAAGTCGGTTTACTGACGATATTTGAACGTGACAACGTCCGATTGTGCTTCTTTGTCGCTCGTTCCGCGCTCTCGCTTGCACTTCAAGCCTTAAGGAACGCCTCAGAGCGCGAGGTAACGCCGCATGAGTCATGTTTTTTCGTGCGTGCAGCCGGCTATCGAATTATAAGACGTTGTCACGTCAAAAAACCTCATCAAAATACGTTGCGCAGTTTTAAAGATTTAAGCATACATAGGGACAGAGAAAGCGACTTTGTTTTATACTATGTAGTGATTTCAATTTATGTACTTAATAACTAATAAGCAAACAACCATTACATACGTTATCATTTCCAATTATACGAATCTTCATAATATGACTACAATTTTAATTATAAATAATTATTTATTTGTCCTGCAATTAGAAGACGTGTGGTCATTCACTGGGAACTCTTTGAACGAACCGCCGAACCGCATCTGTTTGTGTTCAGCTATCGCGCTCATATCAGCATTCACACTTTGTTATTAAGTTAGCGATGAGAGACTAAACTGAAGATTTATATAACTTCGTCCATAGTAGGTACAAAATCCATACTTAATATTATAAATGCGAAAGTAACTCTGTCTGTCTGTCTGTTACTCAATCACGCCTTACCTACTGAACCAATTTGCATGAAATTTGGTATAGAGATATTTTGATACCCGAGAAAGGACATAGCATAGGTTTTATCCCGGAAATCCCACGGGAACGGGAACTATGCGGGTTTTTCTTTGACTGCGCGGGCGATGCTTTGGGTGGAAGGCTAGTACATAATATTTATGTATGTATGGTCATTTGTAGAGCCCTTGTAGGCTGATAATGCGGGTGGTGATGATGATGATGCAGCAAAATTACAAAAAAAGTAGATTAAACCAGAATTATTTTTTCAGTATGGGAAAGTGAAGACATACTTACTTAATTAATGACGTATATAGCTTTGTCATTATTCCACAATCGAAGTTATTCTGCGTTAAGACAACCCCTTATAACCCCCTATAGCCTATAGACGTTTTCGTAAAGAGAATTATAGCCTAAAAATTATGTTTAAATGATAAGTCCGCCGTATCCGCCGTTATACTATATCACTTTCTAAGATTAAAAAAAAATGTGTGCGTGTGTGAAGTTTCACTTCTTACGTGTACACACGTAAGAAGTGAAACTTCTTTATGACCTTATTTTTTCAAAAAATAATTTACTATATGCATCATTTACAGAAGTACGTCGAATCACGCGTGGTAGGGATAAGAAAAAGATGGCGCGTAACGAAAAAATGTTAGATACACTAAATTTTTATCCAACCCCGATAAAGAAGTTTCACTTCAATAAAAAATATGATAAATCCAGCGATACATCTGAAGATAAAATGTCAACTAAATAACGAAATAGTTTAACGTTAACGTTAAACGCTACAGAGACACCTACAATCTACATGCTAGTAAAACATAACCCTCCACAACACAATCGGTTAAAATCGATCCTTACCAGTTGAAACCGGGAGCAGCAAGTTTATTTAAGTAAAGATAAAAGAAGATCTTCACTCCAAGAATAGATCCTTTGAAATCACCGACAGTGTGTGTTTATCAATTACATTAGGCCCGGTTTACACTGGCCGGTTGTTTAACCGTTTGTCCGTGTGTACTGGGTCTATTTTGGTATTTGTTTTATTGAAACTTGCGAGGTAGTTTTTTCGTTCCCGAGATTGTCTAGAACGAAACTTTTGTGATAATGTACATGTCTAGGAACTCTAGGAATATATTTTGTTTCGCTACGCTTCAATTTTATCTTCCAAGTCACTGGTCGTGGGTTCGATTCCCACCCGGGGCAAATATTTGTGTGATGAACATAGATGTTTGCTCTGTGTCTGGGTGTTAATTTTCTATATAAGTTATTTATTTATATTTATGTATGTTTATCAGCCATCTGATTTCCATAACATAAGCGAAAGCTTAGTATGGGATCAGATCGTGCCGTGTGTGAAAATTGTCCGGAAATATTTTTTTATTTATTCAAAAGAAATAGCTAGATGCTAAGCTTTGAAATACAAAAAAAAACGAACCTTTAGTGATGATACCTGAACCTGATAGTACTCTTTGAAACTCTTCAACTTTTTTTTTGTTCATTGTACAATAGGGGAGCGCTTGGCCACAATCTCGCCTGATGGTAAGCTGAGATGTGGCCTAGATACTTAGATAGAGCGCGTTTCCCTAGAATGTACCTCACTCTCCTCTTGAAGACATAATATGTTTTACGCAGGGCCCCGTTGTTTTACCCCCATTGCAACTCTCCTATTGGCCTTAGCGTGATGGTATATAGCTTATAGCCTTCCTCGATAAATGGTCTATCAAACACTGAAATCATTTTTCAAATCGGACCCGTAGTTCCTGAGATTAACGCGTTCAACCGAAGAAACAAACTCTTCAGCTTTATAAAATTAGTAAATATGAAATTAAACCGGTTTTTTTTTTGCAGATGCAGCTCATCATTTGGCTCATAAGATACATGTTCATAAGACGAGAACACATCGCGCGGCTACTGGTATGTTAAATTTATGTTTTCTTCTGTATGCTTGTATTGTCCATGATTAAAAAGAAGCTAGAAGGAGTTAATAGCTTACTTTGTCGATAATATCATTAAAGATAAAATTATTGAAGTGAAACTTCTTTATCGGGGTTGGAAAAAAATTTAGTGTAACAATTTTTCATCATCAGATGGCGAGCTTCACTTCGAACCAGCGCCATATAACAAGAAATTAGAGTTAAACGGAGTTGGCAAGATTCACTGTAAGGTGGCTGGTGGTGTGGCTCCCACGGTACAATGGTTTTTGGTAAGAGAACTAAGCTACTAATTATAAATAAGCATCTGTATCGGAATATATGAAGGAATACTCCAAAAACAATATGAGAAATGGCAGAAGTAACTTATAGTCCAGTAGAATCTTATAACAACACGCCTATTATTTGTAAAAAAGTTACTGATTAAAATAAATGTTTAAATGCGTTTAAATTTAAAAGCGCAAAGAAGAGGACAAAAGACTAAAAGAGTTTGACAACCGACTTACGATCTTTCATACCTGAATTGCCATCCTACTAATATTATAAATGTGAAAGTTTGTGAGGATGTGTGTGTGTGTGTGTGTTTGTTACTCTTTCACGCAAATACTACTGAACCGATTACAATGAAATTTAGCACACATATAGAGGGTACCTTGGATTAATTACCATACCATAGAAGGATAGGTTTTATCCCGGAAATCCCACGGGAACGGGAACTATGCGGGTTTTTCTTTGAAAACGCGGGCGAAGCCGCGGATGGAAAGCTAGTTAATAATACAAGCATACTAACAATATGTCAAATGTCATTTTGAAATTCAAAGAAATACCTTAACCAACAAAGCAACTAAAGCTCATCAAAAAATCTGAATCAGTAGTAGAAAAAAAGAAGAAGCAGTAGATAAACTAGAAAAATAATTTCAGAACGACTCAGACGCGCTTCCCGAAGGCGTGACGTCATCGAACGGCACGCTCCTCATAGCGGAAGCGAAGCGGGAACACGCGGGACAGTACACTTGCAAGGCGGTGGATGGCGAGAAGTCTATTGCGGCCAAGATCAGTGTGGATGTTGTTGGTATGTATGTATGAATGGAGTGACGTCATCGAACGGCACGCTCATAGTGGAATCTCTAAATAAATAAAGAAAAAATAGGAGACGAGAAGTTTATGGAAAAACTTAATTAAAGAAAAAGACGTGTGGCACTCGGGGACTGCCGCGGTAAAGCTATTGCATGCTATGCCTTCAAGCCACACCTCCGCCCGTCGGAGTGGGGAGCGTGAGGTTTTTTCGTTATGAAATTTCTCGATTCGGTCCCCGCGCTCAAGGCCCGCGATAGAAGCTATGCAATAGCTTAAAAATTGCTTTCAAAGAGTAAAAAATGAAGTCTTCGCTATATTATATGTTTTATTTGTTTAGACTTTAGACTTTGCCTTACTTTGTATTGTATATCGTTTCAAAATTCTAGCTCAATCGATGCACAATTTTTTGTCCCAAGTGCACAAATTTAAAATCATATCTCTCCCATACATACTATTCAAACAAGATATTTATATGATAAATTAATTGATTTAATTCATTCCCAGTGGCCCCGCGAGTTCTAGAACCGTCGAACGGGCAACAGATTCACGTGCGTATAGGCGACAACATATCGCTCAACTGTCGCGCCATAGGCGACCCGCCGCCAACTGTTCACTGGGACAGGAACAGGACCATATTGAGTAGCCAGAGTAAGTATTTATTTATTTAAACTATTTATTGTGCTGCCAGAATACAAACAAAACTTATTCTAAAAGAAAAACAGCACAGAAGGCGGATTTATCACTTAAGAGTATATGTGGTAAAGTTCTATGGCTACAGGTATACGTGCGTATAGGTGACAACATATAAAAAAATAAAAAAATAATAATAATAAACTCTTTATTAACAGGTAGGCAATATTAAAAGTTAACAATTTATGTACTTACAATCTACTTAATCTAACAACCTACATGCTAAAAGGATTGCCGCTCAGCATTTTACAATGAAAAGCATAGAGCTGATTTTCAGCGACACCTAATTATAAAAAACGATCTAATGCTAAGATCGTTTTTTATAATTAGGTGTCTAGGTGTGGTGTTAGATCTAATTCAATAAAGGTATATATATATCTAATAAATAAATAAATATAAAAAGAATAAATAATATAATAAATAAAAAAATAAATAGTAATATCTATTTTAAAAATAAATATACATATCGTGTTAATAAATATATAAATACGGTTGATAAAAATATACATCGAAGCCATAACCAGAATATATTGCGTACAATGTGCTTTAATATGTTTAAATAATGTGCTTTGATATGTTTAAATATTTTTTTGTTTACTTAAGAGGTATGCTGATAAATATTTATTAAAACAGAATTTTGAATATCACAGGAACAGGACCATATTGAGTAGCCAGAGTGATACTCACTCCGGCTATCTATACGCCCGTTTACCTGTAGCCATAGGGCTACAGGTAAACGGGCGTATAGGTGACAACAGTATATTTATCGATATCTGAATCTGTATCAAATCCGTATGAATCTGCAGCAACGCAAACATTTATTTAGAACGACTTATTTGGAAAAAGCCTTTTATGAGTGTAAAAACATGGACATAATATAAATACATAATATGATATTTAAATATATTTTGTTGTTTTCAATTCAATTTAATTTATTAATATTTAACAATTTCAGATGAGGACGTTGAGGTAGAAAATGGAACAAATGCATCCACCGCACGGTGAGTTTCTAAAATAACCCTACTGCTATGAAGTCTAAAACATTATATGTATTAATATTATTTTCCAAGATTCACCTTTTTTCCTATGATGATTATTTCTTCCTAATAAAAAATATCATAATAAACGGTAAAGCTGTTTAACAGAACTTTGTTCATTGTGTCACAATCCTTACTATAGTAATAAATATTATTAATTGAAAGTGTACAATTGGCAAAAGAGCGATTTTATAGTATCTATTATTTTTGTATCGACTATTTTTTACCGTCAAATATCTCAATTCCATAGGAATTTTCTTTTACTAGGCGGACGAAAATCTGCTTTCACATCCAAATACCTTCAACCAAAAAAAATCAATTTATATGTCGGAGAATTTAAATAACTCTCCATAATTAATTAAAATTAGGTAGATATGTTAAATAATACTAAATAATGTCTCAGTGCGCACACCCTGCGCGGTCGATGGTAGTACCGAGACTATATCATCGAGCTACTGACTCAAGGAATATAAACCATAGCATGGCCCGTAACCCCATGCATTTCATATCAATTCAATATCGACACTATGTTGTACATCATAGAGTACATTGTAATAGGAAGGTATAGCCACAAAATAACTACTCTGTTACAATTCTCTCACATATACATAATCTTATTTCCTAGAATACTCCTCCTAACGAACGGTACGTTACTAATACGTAATGTGACGGAACAAGACGCGTACCGATACGGATGTACCGCGGGCAGCGCCGCGGGATTGTCTAGAGCTGAATTGGAGCTTATTGTTCATACAGGTAAGTTATGTTAAAGTTAGGGGGATTTTTTCAAGTTCTAAGTTATAGTACCTACCCTATACCTATGAAATTTAACAGCAAATCTCACTTCATGGTCAATTTATAACTGTTATTTTAAATTTTTATAATATTTTGATAACTTAGTGCTTTAAATAAATATCTAGTTAGATATTAAATCATCAATAGATATTAAATAAGCTCTTATGTATTCAGGAATTTAGCTTGCTCAATAGTATTTGTCTATCAAATAAAAGTTTTTAATTTTTGTCTCTAAATTCACATAGAAATAAAAACCTCACTCTCTCACCACAAAAAAAACTTTAGACAGGGTTTATCTTTAAGCGCGGGTTCTCTTTAATCTGGTTTTGTCGCATTTCACATAGACAACTATTAAAGTGACAGATCCCTGGTTTAAAGTTGGACTGTGTTTAAATTGTTTTGTGGTAACACCATTAAAGTCTACTGATCTAAAATAAAAACAATTATCACTGAATATAATATTGTTAATTAAAAAATACTTTTCTACAAACATAATATGATTTACTTAAAAAAATTGGTTGTTTGTAAAGTAGGTTTACGATCGAGATGTTTACGTGATAACGTCTTATTGGTGGCAGCGCTCGAGATGAGACGGGAGATCGGTCCGTCTCTCTCTCGTTATACCTGCGATCGCGCTCGTGAGGTTTTGGTGTGACACAAGTTTCTGAACATGTCACCCGACTAAAACGATTTTAAAAACGTTATCACGTTAAAAAAACACATGCTTACCCATAAATAAATATACGTATACACTAAGATTTTTCATAAATTTCCCCAGAAAACGACCTCCCCCCACAAGAATCGACAGGAGTGGCCGGCAAAGCGGTTCTCGTCTCCATATCAGTGGCTGCAGCATACATGGTGCTAGTGTTGGCTCTGATGGTCTACTGCAGGAGAAGACGGCTCAAGAGACGGCAGCGGGGTGAGTAGACCGGTCTTCTGGTGGTTTTCTACTGGAAAATTTGTTCTAGAGCATATATGGTGCTAGTGTTGGCTCTGATGGTCTACTGCAGGAGAAGACGGCTCAAGAGACGGCAGCAGGATGAGTAGACCGGTCTACTACAAGTATTAATTCTAATGCTTATTACAGCAACTGCAACTTCTTCTGGTTGAATACAAAAATAATAAATCTTTGACGCACTATAACACAATCGTCTATAAAAATATTGTCAAAAGTGTCCGAAGTGTTTTGTATAAAACATTCATTGGAAATAGCACCTTATTTCGTTACAGTAATGTTCAAAATGTATAGTTTACGTTCTTAAGGAAACTCTGCCCTGCAGACGCTTTGGCAGAGTTTTGCTTCTTTATTGTAAAGATATGAAAGTATTGCAAACGAATAAAAACTGACACAATTTATATAAAAACATTGTCTTATTCGAATTCGAAATAAAATTGTTGTCCTGTTCTTTTGAAGTGAATTTCAAATGGCTCTTCAACCTTTTAAAATATCCTTATTCAAGTTATAAATAAAACTTTACACTTAAAAATTGAATCAACTCTTTTCTAGAAATCTTTATAATATAAAAATGAATCCCAAAATGTGTTGGTAAGCGCATAACTTGTGAACGGCTGAACCGATTTCGTTAATTCTTTTTTTATTATATTCCTTGAAGTACGAGGATGGTTCTTATGTAGAGAAAACGTAAATATGTACCACGGGCGAAGCCGGGGCGGACTGCTAGTTAATTATATAATAATATTTCAGGTGAAAAAGAAGAGTTAGAAATGGTAGAAGGTCGAGAGAAGTTAGTAGAAGAAGGGGAAGATAAGAAAGTGCCGCAAAATGGAGTTCCCGTGCATAATGGCCGACTTTTGCATGAGAGGGATAGCGGTATGTATCTGTCAGTCAGTCAGTCAGTTTGACTGTAAGTCAGTCAGTCAGTCAGATTGACTGTTAGGCAGTAAGTCAGTCAGTTTTATAAAAAATATTTATCGTGTGAACATGATTTTTAATTAAAAAGAAGAGCTTGTGTGCCGACCAGTTAAACTTCTTTAACAAGAATTAAAAGATACCAATCGTCTCCTTACTCCATGACGTGACGGTATGACCATGACGCGACCTTGAAATTTTACTCTCAACGCGCCTAAAGAAGTTTAACTTCAAAAATATATAAATTTATTTTTCCCAACGCAATAATTTTTGCTCACCCACCTCCTTTAAATGTTTCCCTGTTCAAATTAATGGTAGTCTGGAAGAGATCGCTGCCTAGCGATAAGGCCGCCATTTGTACATACTTTCATCTGTTTGCATAAAAACAACAAGTGTGTGCAATAAAGAATTATCGATCTATCTATATTTTATTTTTATCAATAAAGAATTATCTATCTATCTATCTTTTTATTTTATCTAGGCGCAGACGATTCAGAGGTATCATGTATGTCAAGAATGTCAAAGAAATCGGGGCGATACGATCAGTTGTCAATACCAAAGTCTTTGATCACGGAACAAATTATTTTGGGTATGTATTTTTTTAATCTTATCAAAAATTGTTTAGGAATTAATTTTTATGTATGTATGTAAAATAAAATTGAGCATATAAAAACTATTATTCCAATTTAGTGAAATTTAGCAATGTCAGTAGATAGTTTTTGAATAATATAAAAATAGCTGTTTAAAAATACAGCTATTATTATGCCAAATGGTTAACTATAGAGTAAAAACCACGGATGATATTCAAAATGATTTTTTTTCTCAGTTTGTACTTGCGTAACTTCAAAATTTCTTGATAAAATTGCATGCAGTTTTCACAACCATTTTGTTAAGCTTTTCATTGTTGTAATTATATAGTTTTTTTCTCAAGATTTTAATTTTTTTTTTTGTTCAGGTCGTGGTGAATTTGGTGACGTTTGGTTGGCCAAAATAGATTTATTGCAAGTGAAGAAATTGAGAAATAAGGACGACAGTGACACGGAAGCTAAAATCCGACCAATTTTGGTTAAGGCGCTCAGTACTAAGGATGAGGTATGTATTTTATAAGGTTTTTGTTATTTTTGGGTTTCTTTTTATGTTATAGAACATTATTCTTGTGTATAAATTAAAATTTCTTTTTTGTTTAATGTGCGATATCTTTTAAAAAATCTTGTGAAATATCGTCTAATGCGAGTTAAGAGTCAAATTTCAAGGTCGCATCATGGCAATACCGTCACGTCATGGAGTAAGACGACGATTCAAAGATACCAAACTTTGTATCTTGCCAAAGATGTCACTTTTGACACGTGTACTTGGCCCACACTCTTTTATTTCTAAAAAAAATGTGTGTGTACACACGTAAGAAGTGAAACTTCTTTAAGCCCTTATTTTTTAAAAAATAATTTACTATATGCAACTTTACAGAAATACGTCGAATCACGCGTGGTAGGGATAAGAAAAAGATGGCGCGTAACGGAAAAATGTCACGCGTAACGAAAGAATGTTACACTAAATTTTTTTTCCAACCCCGATAAAGAAGTTTCACTCCAAAAAAGCACTTCATCATGAATAAATTTTCAACTTCTTTAGAACTTTTTTTTACTTATTATAGATATTTTTTTTGGCCACCATGTACATAAATATTTTTTCATACTAAAACCACAGAATACATAATAGTAGCTAAAACTACATAATTTTTATTTTCAGACACAATTAGCAGAATTCCGCAGACAACTAGAGTTATTCCGTAATGTGCGACACGAGAATATTTCTCGTATTTTTGGTCTATGCAATGAATCGGAACCGCACTATATGGTATTGGAACATACAGACTGGGTGAGTTATTTTATATATTTTATACTAGCTGTACTCAGCGGTTTCACCCGCATTGCTCCGCTCCTATTGGTCTTAGCGTGATGATATATAGCCTATAACCTTCCTCGATAAATGGGCTATCTAACACCGAAATAATTTTTCAAATCGGACCAGTAGTTCCTGAGATTAGCACATTCAAACAAACAAACTCTTCAGCTTTATAATATTAGTATAGATTATACATACATATATTTAGGGTGAAGTAGTAATGTACTGGAGATAGAAAATTTTATTCAAATGATACATTATTTTAGAAAATATTATGGTATTTAAAAAGAAAAAAGGTTTATTGACACAAAATTGCAGCGACGTCAGTTGTTTAAATCAGAAATTGTTTTATTATGTTTAGAATGGTTTATCAATAAAATCAAATCTTAAAATTACTTGTATTGGTCATTATAATTATAAATATGTCGTATATAGGAAATATCATGTTATTCTATGTCGTAATTACTAGGTTACGTTGTTGAATTTTGTTGAACTGTCAAATGTTGCCTAGCTGGCTGGCTGGCTCTACTATAATTCAACATAAATTTAATCTACAGGGTGATCTAAAAACGTTCCTAATCGCAACCCGCACGGACGAAGAGAACGCGGAGTACGTTACGCGAGTGGGCTCGTCCCACGCGTTGCCCAAACCTGCCCACGCTGTCCCACCGCTGGGACACTTGCACCGGGCAGTTTTGGGACAGCAACTAGCGAGTGCAGCTAGCAAGATAGCCAGCAAACGGGCTACGCATCGGTGAGTTTATATATGGGTTGGTAGTAGCCCTGCCTTCCAAGCCAGAGGTCGTGGGTTCGATTCCCACCCGGGGCAAATATTTGTGTGATGAACATAGATGCTTGCTCTGTGTCTGGGTGTTAATTATCTTTATAAGTATGTATTTAAAATTATATATGTATGTTTATCAGCCATCTGGTTTCCATAACACAAGCGAAAGCTTAGTATGGGACAGGTGGCTCACTGTCCCACCGCTGGGACACTTGTTTATTTATATATTTATTTATAGAAGAGCGGAGGGTGGACTTATTTTAAAGGGGTCTCTTCCAGACAAAATACTGTGTAATAGTGGTACAAATAGGTAGGTAAGAAGTAGTAATGTTGCATATACATACAAATTGTAAAATTAACTACTTAAAACAATATAATTGATATCTCGACAGAAATAATGTAATATACCTATTTCATAACCGTCCGAGATCAATTCCCAAACGAATAATTTTTTTTGTATTAAAAGCAGTTTATCGTGACTAAAATCGATGACCCATGTTGTTAAAGAACAAAACTTTATGTGTCATAGTCTCAAACGTTCCAGTTCTGACTCATCTAAATATAACATCCTGTATAATTGTTACCAACTTTGAAAGTTCAAACATAAATTATTATTATTGTTAATTTTCTATTTTTTACTATGACTTGAAAAAGAAAAAATGGGTTAACATGTAATTTGGAATACACATAGTAATACTATGTGTATTAACTCTCAAAAATATAAACATAATTACCTGTATACATAACTATATTACCTATTGCCTCTTTCAGTGATATATCGGCCCGGAATTGTCTGATCACATCGCAGTTGCAACTCAAGCTATCTTTCCCAGCTTTATCTCGAGGGCCACATTCACAGGAATACTATAAAATGCACGATCAGGTAATTATAATTATACCTGTACTTATACCTGTATCTTTAACTGTATTTATAATTATACTCGTATCTATAACTGTTTCTATGTCAATAGTATATCTAAAGAGCAACTATGGTGTTTCTTGCCGGTTCTTCTCCATAGATACTGCTTTCCGAATCGGTGGTAAATGTTAAAAATATGTTATGACGATGCAAAAGTGCTTCTAGAAGAAGTCTAATTTATTAAATAAATGTTTGAGTTTGTTTGAGTTTAAACTTGTAATTTTATCTATATATGTTTTTGTATCTACATGGATATCTAAAATCATAAAGTAGATGAATTTTAGTATTCTCTAGTTTTTACGCGACTATTATACATTTAGAAATTAAACGTCGGGAAAATAATATAATGAATAAATCGCGTTTAAAATCCGTTAAAAGTCTTTAATTTCTAGATGACCGTTTCACTCAAAACTATAATATACACAAAGATGTAAGAAAAGACAACCCAACATTTTTATTTTATACAAAATATTTTAAAATAGATTATATTAAATAGTAACTGATCCGATAATTGTTATTGTAAAAAAAAAACCCTGTCTAAATTTCATATTCACGACAAAATTTTGCCACTATACTTTAAATTCTATTTATTTCTATATTACATGTATATGTCGTGGCCATATCGGGAAACAATTTCTTATCATTGATCTGCTCAAACCACATCATGAGGCATCATGTGGCCAATAGACATCCAATCTTTTCATGAGATGCGACCATTTCACGAAATGATCGATCATATCATGAAATGAGCATACGATATGGCCACGACATATACATATAGCAAAAGAAACAAAAAATCACCCATTAAATTATTACAATTTTTCATACATTAAAATTTCAGGTGATACCGCTCCGTTGGTTGCCGCCAGAGTCAGTTCTAGAAGGAGATTATTCCTCTAAGTCTGATGCTTATATGTTCGCTGCTACTATATGGGAGGTAATAATAATAATTTTTAATATATATAAATCTCGTGTCACAATGTTTGTCCTCAATGGACTCCTAAACCACTTAACCGATTATAATAAAATTCGCACACCATGTGCAGTTCGATCCAACTTGAGAGATTGGATAGTTTCAACATGTAGGTACCACGGGCGAAGCCGGGGCGGACCACTAGTTATTATATAAAAAATGAGTTTTTTTTTTAATTATAATATACTAGCTGTGCTCCGCGGTTTTACCCGCAGTGCTCCGCTCCTGTTGGTCTTAGTGTGATGATATATAGCCTATTATAGCCTTCCTCGATAAATGGGCTATCTAACACTGAAAGAATTTTTCAAATCGTACCAGTAGTTCCTGAGATTAGCGCGTTCAAACAAACAAACAAACTCTTCGACTTTATAATCACTACATAGTATAAAACAAAGTCGCTTTTTCTGTCCCTATGTCCCTTTGTATGCTTGAATCTTTAAAACTACGCAACCGATTTTGATGCGGTATTTTTTAATAGATAGAGATAATAGATAGAGATAATAGATTCAAGAGGAAGGTTTTAGTATATAATTTATTATGTTTTAGACAATACTAAGCGGCGGGCGAAGCCGCGGGCGGAAAGCTAGTTTATTATTATTTTATTATATTAAAATTTAATTGATTTCAGATTTACACAAAGGCGGAGTTGCCATTCGCAAAATTGAACGATAACTCAGTGCTAGAGAGAATCAAAAATGGTTCCCTCGAATGGACGGTCCCGGATTCGATGCCCGACAAATTGGGAGCGCTGCTTGTGAGTGAAATTTGTTTTATTTTTAATAAAAAATATATAAAAAAAATTTTTTTTGGAGTGAAAATTTTTGCTTAAAAAACTTTTGTTTTGATGATGATTGAAGTGATAGTTGATTTTTTTTTGTGTGATTGTAAAAATACCAAATAAAAAAAAATTTAATCATCAAAAAATATTTCAAATTTCTTTTTTTTTTTTCAACTTGAACTTGAAATTTCAAAAAAATACTAAAATTATCTGCTTATTCCCATGAATACATTATATATTAATTGTATTATTTGCGTAAAAATCTTTAAAAACTAATAAAAAAAGACGTGTGACACTCGGGGACTGCCGGGGTAAAGCTATTGCATGCTATGCCTTCAAGCCACACCTCCGCGCCCGTCCCCGTGGGGAGCGTGAGGTTTTTTCGTTACGGAATTTCTGGATTCGGTCCCCGCGCTCAAGGCCTGCGATAGAAGCTATGCAATAGCTTAAAAATAATATATAATAATAATATATTTTTATTACAGAAACGTTGCTGGAACAAAATACCGACAGACAGGCCTCAATTTACAGAAATATTCGAAGAAATTACGAATATAGTTCAAGAAATAACCGCGGAAAATGAATCGCAACATTCAAAGAGCGATTTGAACGAATGAACGGTTAAGTTACAGTGACCGGTGACGGGAAATGGATGGGTAACCGGAGTTTCTAAATAAATATTACGTTTTATAAGTATTTAGAATGTCACGTATAGGAAGTTAAAAATTTTGCACTTGACAGTTTTTTTATGTTTTTCAATTGTAAATATCGATATAGATGGTTAACCCGTTACGCGTCCGGCGCACAGCCGGCACCGATCCCGATAGTGTCAAGGGAGTTCACGAAATCTAGCTTTTTTATGACTACCGAGTTTGAAAATTTTATTTACCCTATTGTTCTATAATTATATGCCATGTATGATATATTTTTGGAAAGAGGAAGAAACTAGTTATAGCATAAAAATGTAATCATGACGATATATTTTTTCTATAAAATTATAAAAAATTGATTTTCTTTTGTTTTAATTTTAATTGCTTACATACTAACACTTACATGATAATGCTGAGTCATCAAATGATCATATTCACGTTTTCATATCACTACACGATTGCCAAATACATTCACTTATATTTTCACACATCAACAAGAAAAAAAGCGCCATTTTGCGTCTTCCGCACTGAAAAGTTGAGACACTTTTTCACTGAGTATTCTTCAAATATCCCTAAAACCAATATCATAAACGTATTCTACGTAAAATTTCCAGTAATATACGTCTCAATTATCACTCATCTAATTATTCCTCTCGGCATAATTCACAATCCAAATATTCGTTGAACAAGACAAATGTCACAAACTATGGCCGATGACGCAACTCAATCAATGATTCACTTTTTTTTTTTATTTTCTGGTTTTGGTCTCTATTGCCTGTCTCGGAGTCGTGTCGATTCGAATTATAAATGTTTAAGGCATAGAGAAATATTTTTTATACTGGAAACATTCACTTGTAAGAACTACAGGTGACCTTCAAAGTCATTGGCCGCGTTATGAACAGTCGTTGTACGCAGGACGCTACAGTACCATTTTGAGTTACGAGCAACCGCCTGTACGTAGGACGCGTCACGGGTTAAGCAACGTTACGCGCGGTTATATTGTGGATGGGTGACCGATGCGTAGAAACAATTGTAACTTGCAGATTAAAATTATATTACATAGGAATGTATGAACAACACTTATAGTTTATATAGTTTTGGCGATCTCTACCAGACAATACTGTGTGCAATGGAGATATTTTAAGTTTTTAATAACTTGGTTTGAGATAATATTATCTAAATTAGATTGCATAGAAAATGTATGAAACACTTGTCACTTTTTGGTTATCTCTACCAGACAAGCCAGTGTGTGAAATGGAAATAATTTAGTTTATAAATAAGTTGGTTAAGCAACTATACATCAAGTCCAAAGTCTGATGGGTGACCGCGTTTCAAAATGCCGGTTAGTTTAATTACAATTACAGATAATAACTTTAAAATATAACTTTGACGTTTATACAAGCTTAATTATGAAAGTATTTAAAATAACTGATTCACAAGAAATCTCATTTTATTCGACATAAGACTGTATATTTCTTAAAATGTAGGAACGGTAAGTTATGGATTTTTGGTATATATATTCTATTTCGAATGTCGCAAGAAAGTTTTAAAGTTAGTAAAATTTTATAATTATAAAAACTTAAAAATAATTTTAAAATTGTCAAAAATTCTACAATTAACACAAATTGAAAGGCTAAAAATAAATAATTATTTGCAGAATTTATGCTTGTATAAAAATAATTATGAAAAAAACAAAGTGATTTTCATATAATTTCATCGTCACTATGTTTGTAAATCAACTTCTCCGAAATAGCTTGACCGATTTTTTTGATATTTTTTACGTTTACAGAAACAGCTATATTATATTTAAAATTAGTAAATAATCCATAACTTACCTTATATTAGATTTTTTTATTTAAACATAGTCCTAGTTTTAGTCATTTTAATGCATTTACATTTTGTATTATATTTTATAAGTTTTGTATTTTAGATTTCTATAGCATTTAATAGTTTTGTAACAATTATTACTTACATTTTTATATACAACTAGCGGTCCGCCCCGGCTTCGCCCGTGGTACATATTTACGTTTTCTCTACATATAAACCATCCTCGTACTTCAAGGAATATAATAAAAAAAGAATTATCGAAATCGGTTCAGCCGTTCTCGAGTTATGCGCTTACCAACACATTTTGCGATTCATTTTTATATATAAGACTAGTTTTCCGCCCGCGGCTTCGCCCGCGTTTTGAAAGAAAAACCCACATAGTTCCCGTTCCCGTGGGATTTCCGGGATGAAACCTATCCTATGTGTTAATCCAAGTTACCCTCTATATGTGTGCTAAATTTTATTGTAATCGGTTCAGTAGTATTTGCGTGAAAGAGTAACAAATACACACACACACACACACACACACACACACATCCTCACAAACTTTCGCATAATTTATAATATTAGTAGGATTTAATTTATCATATACAGGCTGATTTTTTATGGTATTCCTGGGATTAATTCATAAGTTAATATGTATTGTTAAAAATCGGTCTCTTACACATTTATTTTAACGTAGATGTTAGAAACAATGTATAAATTATACCATACTTGAAAAAATAATTAAGTGGTTATGACTTCTTTTTGTTTACTAGAAGATTTCCTTAAAAAACCATTTAAAAAATCACTCTGTATATATATTTTTTTTAATTTTAACAACGATAGAATTCAAACAAAAATATTCTAACTTGCAACGTATACATTTTTGAAGTGAAACTTTTATAGGCGCGTTGAGAGTAAAATTTCAATGTTACGTCATGGCAATACCGTCACGTCATGGAGTGAGGTGACGATTATGGTATCTTTGAATGTTGCCAATGAAGTTTCACTTCTGACATGTGTGCTCAACACACACGCTCTTTTTTATTATTTAGTTGGTTTCCAACAATTAGAAATATCTCATATAAATATAAAATTAATTATGATATATTAAATAAATTACGTTTTAAAAATATACAACGAGTATTATGTAGTTATTTAGTTTTTGTATGTTTTAAAACGATTTCTTTTCAAAACGGCTAATCGATTTTTGATAAAACTTTACTTCAATGGATGTCAAATCGATGTCAATAAGAAACGGGAATCGTTTTAAAATATTATATTAAGTGTATTCTAGTAGATTTTGCATTTATTATATTATGTATAAGATTTATATTGGTTACACTCTATTAGTGACTTGTATACTTATAAATAAGTTGTATACAAAACTTTTAAACACACAGAAACACAACATTCTGTCTGACCGGTTGTGACTGACCGGTTGGCTTGGTTGGTAGTGGCCTTGCCTTCCAAGCCAGAGGTCGTGGGTTCGATTCCCACCCGGGGCAAATATTTGTGTGATGAACATAGATGTTTGCTCTGTGTCTGAGTGTTAATTATTTATCTATGTTTATAAGTATTTATTTAAAAATTATATAATATGTATGTTTATCAGCCATCTGGTTTCCATAACACAAGCGAAAGCTTAGTATGGGATCAGATTGTGCCGTGTGTGAAAATTGTCCTGAAATATAAAAAAAAATTATGTTACTATTATTTATTCTTATCTATTACTAGTTGCGCTTCGTGGTTTCACCCGCGTGGCTGCGAAACCGCGTACTGTTGGTCTTAGCGTGATGATATAATATAGCCTTCCTCCATAAATTGGCTATCTAACACCAAAATAATTTTTCAAATCGGACCAGTAGTTCCTGAGATTAGCGCGTTCAAACATACAAACAAACAAACTCTTCAGCTTTACAATATTAAGTATGGATTTAACTGTTATTAAAAAAAACTTAATAAACTAGTCAATTCGAAAGCAATTTAATGTAAATATTTCGTTTAAATTTTATTGAGTAAATCAATTTTGATGATTTTCCTTATATTGAAAGTTAGTGTTTCTCATGTCCCATTAATTATCAAGATTTTGCTTATTAATATTTGTTGTTGACTCCTGTGAAAATGATCCAAAAACGTGGTAATTTTTTCAGAACATCTTTTCTTAAAAAATAATTGATGTAAGCACTTATTTTTAAGTTAACCAAGTTAAAAATAAAGTATAACCAATGTACTTAGACATACTTAGCTTAAGATAAAAACCGTCAGCTAAATGAAACTGCCAATCTGTATAAAGTTTAGCGATTAAGACTGATGAATAGCCATTTTAGTGTAACTTTATGTAACTTAGTGTAACTTAGTGATACTTTAGTGTTACTTAGTGATACTCTAGTGTAAGTTAGTATTATTTTCGTGTAACTTAGTGATATTTTAGTGATACTTTAGTGTAAGGTGTATCGTCCAAAATTTGTGAAATCTCTCGTCCTATTCGAATCGAAATTATGTAGGTACGGTCAGCAAGTAAATGCTTATTAGATTTAATTACTTTTTAAATATCTTATGAAATTGTAAGGCCTATTGATTGGAAATAGTATTGATATTTCTAATATGTGTATCTTATCCTTAAAAACAGTTCTTTTATGTTCATTTTTCTTAATTAAATTTTGTTTCCAACAATGTATTTTGATAAAAATTAAAACCACCATTTTTTGTTAAACAGGATTTTTAATCAATAAGTAAATTCGCCAAATAAATTTTGTTTTAAAAGTAACTTCTTCAAAAAAATGTGTAAAAACTTAAATTTCTGACTGTACAGATTAGTTTATATTTGGCTAAAGTCGTGGACATTAGGGTTTAAATTGTACATTCTTTGATACCAGATATTGCATTTATAGGTTTTAAGTAGGTTATCTAGGTTTCAAATATATAGAAATAGTTTGTAAGTCGCATCGTATTTATGATTATGATTTTAGAGTATAGTTTGTTTCGATAAATACTTTTTAGCAATGATATTATAGTAGAGCCATTTTAATAGGCAACATTTGACAGTTCAACAAAATTCAAGAACGTAACCTAGTAACGACGACATAGAATAACATGATATTTCGTTTTGTTAGAACTGCACATTGGCTTGACTTTTTTCAATTACAACTACATATTTATAATAACAATGACCGATACAAGTAATTTTAAGATTTCATTTTACTGATAAACCATTTTAAACATAATAAACAATTTCTGAATTGAAGAACTGACGTCACTACAATTTTGTGTCAATAAACCTTTTTTCTTTTTAAATACCAGAGACGTTACTCTAAAAATCGAAATATGACATCTAGAATCGAATGCATTGATTACTTGTGAATAAAAATTATCATAAATTAATAAATTCGATTGACAAATGTTTCAAATCCGTATCGATTAATTCACTTTAATCGATGTTTTTAAAAAATTGATAGACGTCAAATGTTGCCTATTAAATTGGCTCGACAATATAAGAAAATGTGTAGATAGATTACCAACACAACATTGAATCTTCAAATGGTACTTACACTAACGCACACACGATTAGACGTTAAAGTGAGATGGCATGATTCAAATATCGTGAGGCAAAAAGAGACAACCTCATTTTGACATGCCCGGAGTGCTTATAAGCAATCTACACGTTTATACTTTTAATATCATTGCATTTTAGGATTATGTAGCCAAATATAACGGAACAAAATATTCATTTAGTGAAATAAAAAACAATTTTCTAGTGAGTCTATACTTATAAGCTCTGTGACAAGTGTCATTCAATATGATTTTTTTTTTGCCGCTCGTACTGTATGTAGAGTTTACAAGTTTTAGACAGAGCAGGCAACAAATTAATTTATACCGGTTTTGGATTTTATAATTACTATCTCCATATTTAGAAGTCAATAAAACATAGATTTCGATTAAAAACGACAGACTTATCGAAAAAGTAATTTTAGATGTAATGAAGTCACAAAAGTGATCTATTCAAAAACAGTATGAAATCGATCTCAACATATAGTTTTCTCTATTACACATTGGCGATAGATAGCATGCTATCTCGTTCGCACTTATCTCTTACGAAAATATGTTTTTTTTTTTATAATTTTAGTATTTAATTCGACAGCTATTATTTTAAATAGAATTTAGTATTTAATTCCTAAAGTAATCATTTTTTATATGACTGACACCTTGATATCATTTTTACATACGACATTTTAGATTTAGTTTGTGTAGGTTGTATTTACAGTTAGCTTTTAGTTTTTAGGTTATATATAATATATACTCGTAGCATAAGTCAGTTTTAAACTGATAGTTTTTAGTGCCAGATCTTAGTAATTAGGTTTAGTTAACAAAGGGGGAGTTCAAGTATGTATTACGTAACGGCAATTTGGTGGGAGGGGGGAGGGTGTCTCGTAAAACGTTACTACGTTTCTGCGGTACAGAAAAAATCAGTGTGTTACAAGGGGGAATGGGGGAGGGGTCAAAAATGGTTTACGTAATACTTGAACGCCCCCTAATCTGTAATTGCAATTAATATTTTATTCGTGGACATAGAAAAATGGGATTTTGTGATCCCCATTTTTTTAAGATTTTATTGTAAGATGTTCGCTTATTTATATTCATTATTTATTTTATTGGTCTGTTAGTTTTACATAAGCTCAAAATTGATGAATATGTCAAGAAATAAGGGCAAAATATCGTTTATTTATTACGCATTCGAACATTTTTTGCGATGTTTTCAAAATAAACAAGGTCAACACATTTATAAAAAAATATTGCATTTAACATTTTATGTATTGGATTAAAATACTTATAACCAAATAAGTGTATAAGCGAATATTTTTATTAAAAAGTCAATTTGTACTATTCATTTAAATCTAGTAATAAAATTGTAAAAATGTAAATTTGGCCAATTCGTATCGATGTGCTTCGCTCGGTATTTCATAAATTTTATATCGGCTTGTAATTTTAATTTTTGTATTATGTCGTATTTAATTTAGTTTTAAGCGATTGTAACCTTTATTTAAGTCTTCGTTAAGACTGAATATTGTATGATTTTTTTATATATTTTTAAATAACTTCGTATTAGAAGTGATTGATGAAGGAATTTGCATTGCGAGATTTTTGTAATAAATATTAATCGATGTATAATGGTGTTTTATTTTTTAAATCCTATAGTTTTATTTATAACTAGCCGCGCTCCGCGGTTTTACCCGCCTAGTGCTCCGCTCTTGTTGGTCTTAGCGAGATGATATATAGCCTGTGGCCTTCCTCGATAAATGGGCTATCTAGCACCGAAAGAATTTTTCAAATGGGACCAGAAGTTCCCGAGATTAGCGCGTTCAAACAAACAAACTCTTCAGCTTTATTATATTAGTATAGGATAGATACATACATTTTTAAATCATTGGCTTGTCTAATTTATTTTCTATTTAATACTCAATCTTACCCTAATACTTATTGTTTGAATTAGTTTGAACTACATGACCAAAAATACTGCATGTTTCAACTGGGTTCGATCCCCGGTTAAGACTAATAAAAAATTCTATGCACACAAAAATTCTACTAGTAAAGAAAATCGATCATTGAAACAGAAGCATACCTATAGCATTGGGGATATATTTTTCGGGAAACGAATAAAAGTCGCTCAATGATTCCAAATAGTTTATTCAATAAATAACATTAAAACAAGTTTATTCTTCGACTTCGTCCAGGTTTCCGATTTGCGCGTACAATTTCTTCTGAACAGTGAAGAGCTCAGCTACTTCATATGGGTCGCCCGGAATCTTTAAGAAATAATATTATTAATCCAAATATAGAAAATAGTACAAATTCTATATATTCTGTAATATTTTAGAAGCACAAAAGTTTTGGTTTGTAAAACCTAATAAATTGTGTAAAAAAACCACAATAAAACCTTCCTCTTGAAACACTATCTATTTAAAACCCATTAAAAATCGGTTGCGCAATTTTAAATCTATCTCTTTTATACTATTTAGATTATATTTCAAAATGCCCATAATAGGCCAGTAGAAATCGACACTAAAAAACCCTAAATTCGCAAAGCACGATGTAGATTTGAATTTTTGGTATGTTGTTTGGATCAGTTAGGGTGATGTAAATCCCAATTTGCAACTTCGAAAAAGTTGTGCTCGCTGCGCACCACGTGATAAACTGCGAAAATTTTGGACTTTTTTCACTTTTTGCTCTAAAAGTCATAAACTATGCGTTTCCGACAAGTATGATTCAGTACATAAATTAAGGTTATTAAATTTGCAACAATTTAAGCCTAACCGCAGCTCTCTAAACCTTATAACGACTAAACTGTGGCCATTCGAAGATGGTTCATTTTTCCGGAAATATTGAAATTTTTAGTTTTGCTCCCGTTTGAAGCAAAATATTGGCAAAAACCGCTCGTTCTTTGAGAAGTTCGTATAATAAAGTTGTAGTGCATTTAATTTTCTTTCATAAGAGCATAGAACAAAGTCTGTGAGACAAATAGTTCACTCACAATATCTGAAAAACAAAAAGAAGGTAGAAATAGATTTTTAAAGAATTGAAACTGAGGGCATATAAAATCATAAAAAGGATAATACTTTTTCATTTGCAGGATAGGTAATTAACAAAATTACAAAGATAATTAAATTTGCAACAATTTAAGCCTAACCGCAGCTCTCTAAACCTTATAACAACTAAGCTGTGGCCTTTCAAAGATAGTCAGTTTTTCCCGAAATTTTCAAATTTTTAGTTTTGCTCCCGTTTGAACCAAAATATTGGCAAAACCGCTCGTTCTATGAGAAGGTCATAAAATAAAGTTGTAGAAAATTTAATTTTGTTAATTACCTATCCTGCAAATGAAAAAGTATTATCCTTTTTATGATTTTATATGCCCTCAGTTTCAATTCTTTAAAAATCTATTTCTACCTTCTTTTTGTTTTTCAGATACATATTGTGAGTGAACTATTTGTCTCACAGACTTTGTTCTATGCTCTAATGAAAGAAAATTAAATGCACTACAACTTTATTATACGACTTTCTCATAGAACGAGCGGTTTTTCCCAATATTTTGGTTCAAACAGGAGCAAAACTAAAAATTTGAAATTTTCGGGAAAAACTGACTATCTTTGAAAGGCCACAGCTTAGTTGTTATAAGGTTTAGAGAGCTGCGGTTTGTCTTAAATTGTTGCAAATTTAATTAGCTTTGTAATTTTGTTAATTACCTATACTGCAAATGAAAAAGTATTATCCTTTTTATGATTTTATATGCCCTCAGTTTCAATTCTTTAAAAATCTATTTCTACCTTCTTTTTGTTTTTCAAATATTGTGAGTGAACTATTTGTCTCACAGACTTTGTTCTATGCTCTAATGAAAGAAAATTAAATGCACTACAACTTTATTATACGACCTTCTCATAGAACGAGCGGTTTTTGCCAATATTTTGCTTCAAACGGGAGCAAAACTAAAAATTTCAATATTTCGGGAAAAATGAACCGTCTTCGAATGGCCACAGTTTAGTCGCTATAAGATTTAGAGAGCTTTAATTAGGCTTAAATTGTTGCAAATTTAATAACCTTAATTTATGTACTGAATGATACTTGTCGGAAACGCATAGTTTATGACTTTTAGAGCAAAAAGTGAAAAAAGTCCAAAATTTTCGCAGTTTATTATTTGCGTATAATCTTTTTTCCTACTTTCCCAAATTTTGTAATTTTGTTAATTACCTATCCTGCAAATGAATAAGTATTATTCTTTTTATGATTTTATATGCTCTCAGTTTCAATTCTTTAAAAATCTATTTCTACCTTCTTTTTGTTTTTCAGATATTGTGTGTGAAATATTTGTCTCACAGACTTTGTTCTATGCTCTTATGAAAGAAAATTAAATGCACTACAACTTTATTATACGAACTTCTCATAGAACGAGCGGTTTTTGCCAATATTTTGCTTCAAACGGGAGCAAAACTAAAAATTTCAATATTTCCGGAAAAATGAACCATCTTCGAATGGCCACAGTTTAGTCGTTATAAGGTTTAGAGAGCTGCGGTTAGGCTTAAATTGTTGCAAATTTAATAACCTTAATTTATGTACTGAATCATACTTGTCGGAAACGCATAGTTTATGACTTTTAGAGCAAAAAGTGAAAAAAGTCCAAAATTTTCGCAGTTTATCACGTGGTGCGCAGCGAGCACAACTTTTTCGAAGTTGCAAATTGGGATTTACATCACCCTAACTGATCCAAACAACATACCAAAAATTCAAATCTACATCGTGCTTTGCGAATTTAATGTTAATTTCCACTGGCCTATAAACGATTTGTAAACGGACTGCGGTGCATTTACCTACATCATTCGAACGTAGAGCTAAAGCAAGAGCATTTGGTGATCTTTTAGTGTAAACGAAAACTCGTATTCAGTATTAGAACATTGCATAATCTATTGCACTAAGAACAACAAAATAATACTCTACGCCTGTTTACACTAAAATAATTCGACATAATATAAGTGATTGATGGGGTTAGAATGAGTATTCGCTCGTTTGATGTAAATGCATGGTTACAGTTCTCTGTAATAAGTAGGTATATAGTCTATGGTTACAGTCAACCCAGAAATATATAAGTACAACTCGGCCAAGCTAAGTTTGCACCTCGCGTCGATTACGTCACACTGATGCTTACGTACGGTCTGCAAAAAAGGATTCGCTATGACTTAAAATAAGTAAACAATTAATGTTTGTTAGATTTTACTTTGCATTTATTGTTTTGTTTGCAGTTTGCACCTCTTCAGTTTTCACCTCCAACGAGGTGCAAACTTAGCTTGGCTGAGGTATAATGTAACCTTTTCACTGCCATAACATTTCGGTTTCCCCGGTCGGAATATACACAGCCGCTGTTTATGATAAACCACCTGTAATGTAAAATGTATTAAGAAAAATATTAATTTAACTATGCCCTTATCTCACCAATAGGTCCGTGTAGTCATCAAAATATAATGCATGTATTTACCAAATAGTGTAAAAGAAAAAGAATTTGTACAATCCAGCCATGTATACGTCTACATTATTATCTAAACTGTGGAGTTTCAAATATTATATGAACACTGAAGAGTAACATTATGTTTTATTAATTTTAATTATTTAATTTTATTAACTTATAAATTATCCATGTCACAATAAAATAAAGTTGAAACTCACCTTTGCTGTTTCGAATGGAATATTTTCAAAACTGGTCGCTTTCTAAAATAAATAGAAAATAATATGTCTACAATAATCCTACTAGCAGGGCTTTCTTTATTAAAGGGATATTATATTTAGGTATGTCATTAGATATTTTAACTGTGTGGTTTTACCCGTACCTATTGCTCCGCTCCTGTTGGTCTCAGCGTGATGATATATATATATATATAGCCTATAGCCTTCCCCGATAAATGGGCTATCTAAAACCGAAAGAATTTTTCAAATCGGACCAGTAGTTCCTGACTTAGCGCGTTCAAACAAACAAACTCAGCTTTATACCAAATATTTAAGTACTACGAAGAATTTTTAAATCATGTTTAACTTACAACGTAAATTATTGCTAAAAGGCAAAACAACAATTTGGTCACCGTCATCATCTTCAAACGCAAATTGAGTTCAACGATACAAGATTATTTTATGAATCGTAACGAATTTTGCAATTGCATTGCTTATTTCATGCTTTCTCTTCAATAGATATGTACCTACAAAATATTGCATTTTCAGTTTTTACTAGCTGTGCCGCGCGGTTTAACCCGCAGACGAATCCGCGGGTACCTATAAGTTATAACAAGTATTTGTGAGCTCATGAGTCATGTGTTATTCACCTAAAGATCAATCCAAATCCGTCCAGTATTTGTTCGTGATTTTTTCTGACAAGCTTTCGCATTTATAATATTAGAAAGATAGTATGTAGATACTAGATACTATTGGACGAAATATACCTTTTGACGATCGACTAAAGATCCTATGCTGTTTATATAATTGTTAGGTACTTTCATTCTCATCATTAAAGAAAACATTAAACTACCTATAATTTGTGGTTATGCTAACTCAGACATTTTAATCCAATGTCAAGCAGTCCAAAGACCAAAGTGTAATTATAATTTGTAAGCAATCTATCCATACTAATATTATAAATGCGAAAGTAACTCTGTCTATCTGTCTGTTACTCAATCACGCCTTAACTACTGAACCAATTTGAATGAAATTTGGTATAGAGATATTTTGATACCCGAGAAAGGACATAGGCTACTTTTTACCCCGGGACATAGGATAGTTTTTATCCCGGAAATCCCACGGGAACGGGAACTATGCGGGTTTTTCTTTGACTGCGCGGGCGAAGCCGCGGGTGAAAAGCTAGTGGGAAATAAAATAAAACGAACATTGTAAAATAAGTTTTTTATTCCTTACCTACTTGTAGGTACCTTTCGTTAAATCTATGTAGAAAGGTACCGATGTTCCTGGAATAATTTTGAAAAAAATATATTTGACATTTATTTTCTTATAGTCCTTACCAAGTTAATAAGTTTTGATAAAAATAAAACAACTTCTCTTCCTTGCATGTTTCATTATAAGCTTATATGAACACTAGCTTACCGCCCGCGGCTTCGCCCGCTTTGTCTAAAACCTAATAAATTATATACTAAAACCTTCCTCTTGAATCACTCTATCTATTTAAAAAAACCGCATCAAAATCCGTTGCGTAGTTTTAAAGATTTAAGCATACAAAGGGACATAGGGAAATAGTGACAGAGAAAGCGACTTTGTTTTATACTATGTAGTGATATTATAGTGATATCTAGAAGTAACACGCGCTCTATAGCTTCCTAATAAATACTCTGAAACGCTGAAATAGTAGGTACCTGCTTCGAGCAATGCACTAAGTACTCCAAAAAGGATGAGCCTATTTGAATGTGATTTTACGATTTAAAAGGTTTTTATGATATGCTAAAGTAACAATTTTAGATAAATCTTTTTTAAGTAATCAAAATAATGAAGTAAAATAAAATAGCTGGTAATCGAATCTAAATTTTTTCTTTACGCTGTGCTATGCCAATATGCCATTGCTTTTAACCAAATTTCAAGACTCTGTGTTCAAGGGAAGTACCTACCCTGTAGATTTGATTCCTGTGCGAATGTCGAAATTTGTGAAAATTTTCACCATTTACGGCTCTATCTTTTAATTGGGTTTTCTTATAAGTTTGATTTTTTTACAGCTTCAAGGGACCATAGACTTGATTATTGTATTTTGTATATCTATATTTGTATTATAGAAATGGTAGAAATTATTTAAAAGATAAAAGTTTACTTAAAAAATCTGCGAGTTGACAAAATATAAATCATCACGTCAACACAAAATCGCAGGTTGCTTATTTCTTTTGCTCTCAATACAGTTAATGTGTGTTACAGCATAAATGTTTATTTGGACTATTTTGAAATATCTAGTTTAACGACACGTGTGTCTATAAATATAAGGTATTAATGTCACACCACTCGAGAAATCCATTAAGTTTATAAGTAGATACATAAAATAAGATGTTGCAGTGTAGGAGTTGATGGTGTCTTATACCGCTAAACTAATTTATTCATGCTAGATCAATGTGCATTCTAAAAAAAAGATGATCCCATCTGTATGAATACAGATATAGATTTTTGTCTGAAATAGGTAGCACAGACAACATAAAATCGGAACTACGCGAGTGAAGTCGTGGACTCAAGCTAGGTATTTATTTATTTTCACTATAAAGTATTATGAAACATACCTATATGTAATTGCAAACAAAGTCGCGGGTTAAAGGCAGTTTGTTAATTAAAACAGCATTTCTATGTCTGTTTATTTGACCTAGATTTTTTCACACTTTCAGAAATTCTATGTAGAGCCCAGAAGTTATACATTACCTGCAACAAAAAATGCGTAATTTGCGAAAAATTGTGTATAAATACTTCATTAGTTAGAGAAATCAATATTCGTGAACTATCTTCGGTTTCGAATCTCATCTGTAAGTAATCACTTCTTTTATATCTAATGTATAAATGTTTTTACTAATTTTTATAATTCTATACACTGTATAATTAGAATATTGTTTAAGTAAAATTTCACCCTTAGATTTATTTATAATTACTGTCTTCAATCCGAATATTTGCATGTTAATAATTTTTTTTGTCCGTTTAATAGATAGGTATGTACCTACTTATTTCAATGAATACTCACCCATCAATGTTTTGGCAAATTTACCTTGTAACACACACTTGGAAAAATTCTATATCAAAATAAAGAAGTACCTATTTACAAAATGAACACATTTTTTCCTTTTCCAGAATCTGAAAATGGCGTTCAAATTCGTGCTCCTCGTGCTGCCAGTGCTCGCGCTCGCGAAAATAGACATCGAACTTTCTGGAACGTTCGAGAAGAACCTCAACCTCGCCTTCTCCGGCCAGGAAATTGACGTCATCAGCGACACAGAGCGGGAAACCTTCCAATTGACAGACAGCAACTTGAAGAAAGGCGCCGAATTGTACTTTGGACAATGGCCAGACGACATTTTCGTAAAGAGCCCAACACCTTGGGGTGATTTGTACAGGTCCTACGGGTGGAGACAGGTTTCCAGGACTCTGGTGCCCAAACGAGGCCGCGTTTTATCTATGACAACCCAACCCCAGATTGTAATGCAACAGATCTTCGAAAACAACAGCTCTAAACCTGCCTCCTTCAACGTGGGGATCTCACAAGCCGTTCAGAACACAATGAGCTCATCCTGGAGCAAATCTGGCGATTTAACCGTTGGTCAAGAGATTAGCTACGACTTTGATATCGATTTCGTCAATGTAGGTGGTAAAACATCCTTGGAATTCTCTTCGTCATGGGGAACGAACTCCGAAAAGTCACAGACGATTACCGTCGGTTCCGAATCCCATATGGAGTTAATGTTGACTCCTGGACAATCTGTTTTGGCTGAATTACACGCTACAAGAGGTACTTTGAAGGTGGAAGTTGAATATGAAGCCAGTTTAAGTGGATCCCTCGCTGTGAACTACAATGACCAGTACAGAGACCATCATTTCTGGGCGTTGGATGTCAGAACTGTTATGGCTAAAGCTGGTCTGAACAACGCTTTAATCTCTAAACAAATTATGGAAATCGGCTTCTTCACTAACTCAAAGGTTGTTGTGTTTGATAGGAAGTTCAACACGAAGATCATGGATGTTGTTGTTTGATTTGTAAATATGTAATAAATGGTTTGAATGTGAATGAATTTTTATTTAACGAATTCCTATTTATTAAGTACAGATAGTACTTCCTACTAATATTATAAATGCGAAAGTTTGTGAGGATGTATCTGTGTGTTTGTTACTCTTTCACGCAAATACTACTGAACCGATTACAATTAAATTACACATATAGAGGGTAACTTGGATTAACACATAGGATAAATTTTATCCCGGAAATCCCATGGGAACGGGAACTATGTGAGAAATCTGTGAAAACGCGGGCGAAGCAGCGGGCGGAAAGCTAGTATTATAATATTATCTGTGGTACAGATATTTGATGTGAAATTAATATAGCTTCTTTGTTATTAAGAATTACCTACCTATGACACTTCTCAAACTTTTTTATACATATTTTTTTACAGAGTCGGGTAAACAGATAAATAAAACACCATTTATAACAACACACTTTCATTTAAAAATTCTAATCTATGTTACATTGTGTATTATCTTTACATAAACTTAAATAATATTTAAATAAATAACTAACTTATAACTATTATTATATGATATAAAATTGACTGACGATCAAACACTTCACTGGCAGAAATCGCCTTAGACGATAAGGTTTTTTTACACGGTGTAAACCTATAAATTTTTGAAAGATTTATATTATTGTAGGTAATGTAGTACATAAAGGATAATTTCCTTTCCTACCAGGTTGCCTGGCAGAGATGGCTGTGTAGCAATAAGGCCTTTTGTATCTTATTAATTTGTACGACATTTCCTACATTGTTTTGTTGTAAACAAACAAACTATTAAAAATAATTTTGTTTTATTTAATGATGTAAAATAATAATTATTGAAGATATTTAAAAATAATGAATAATAATATTTGATGACTTGCATTTAACAGCTCAGTAATTTAGTTTTAATCGTCAGTCAATATAACATAAAAAATATATAACCTTAATTACTGTACATAATAAAGTAAAATTATCGTTTTTTGCGAAACATTAATATTTTTTAATATACCTGAATAGAAATAAAGAATGACGATAGATTTATAGGTAATAGTTTTATACAAGTAAATGCTGATTTTTGTGTTAAATAACAGCCATATAGACTACAGGCCCATGTTGAAAAAGTTTTGGGTCATTTGAACCACCAGGTGACCTATCTAGAACGATATAAGAGCATAAAATAATTAGATTCAGCACTATGCCGTTACTTGTCAGCTTACAAGCTTAGATAGGTCACATAATAGTTCAAATGACCCATAATTTTTTTCAACATGGGCCTGTAGTCTAATATTATTCAATTACCTTCGAGCACTCGATTGAATTTAGAGTTATCTTTTTGTAATATAAACCAAAAGTCAAGTGACAAGGTTCCAAAGATTGAAATTGTTGTTATTTATTTTATTTCTGTTATATTTAAGTAGTAGCTGTGGTAGTAGTTAGCAATTTAGTCAAAATTGTTCATTTTTAAATGTCATACGCACTAATTATTATTGTAACAATTGTTTTAATGTATTGCGTTAGGCAGTTAGTGTTTTCATTTTATTCGATAAGACTTAAGTAATATCTATAGGTACTTACAATATCTATAGGAAGCCAATAATCACAAAATCAGACTACTTTCATTTATTTATGACTATTTTTATATTTCCTAATGTATCAAAAATTAACTGAAAAAATGTTACCTTAAATAACTTTATATAAAAAAGAATGAACAAAGGTTTAATTATTTACATCAATTATATTGTAAACATAATTAAAAATGAAATCGCACATATCAAACATTTTGTATTAATTTTGTTTTTGAAAATTACTATTAAAAAACGAACACAGAAATTACCGTGAACACAAATGATTATATTATTTTATATTAATAGTATAATATTAATTTGTACAATATATTTATATTATAATTAAATTAAATTAAAACTATGAATATCTTGAGGGTTTTATATAATAGTTGAAAATATTTGTTAATAAATAAAAATCGTATTATTTTTAACTAAATATGGTCAAATACAAAAGTTTGTACAGTCAATACAAAAAAATATTGTAGCACAATGTTAATAAATGAGAAAAATACAATTAAATTATTCATTTAAATGAATTATTTTGAATCAAACATATATTATTTTGTATAGTAATAACAGTCAAATACAAAAGTGTATACAATTATTGTACCACGTATTTAGTACGATATGCTTAATATTTGAGTATATTCGATGTTAATGGTCAAATACAATCAAATACAATTATTGTATTATTCACGTAGTAATATAACTATTAACGAATATGAAGTTATTTAGTATTGAACAAGGTAAAGTGATGTTTGTAACAGCCTTATTTAACAATTTTTGTAGAATCGTGAATCATGTTCTTTTTAATACAAATAAGTATATTAGCTGCATGTGTGTTTGTTTAGATTTATTTTTATTACATATTTATAACTATCTGAATACAAAAAATCACGGTCAAATACAATTCCTGTTAAATACAACCAAATACAAAACAGTCAAATTACTATTTGATTTTGTATTTGGATTTTGGTTGTATTGTAGCATTAGGTACGGTCACTTTTATAATACGGCAAAACAGCAAGCTCATTATTACAAATATAACAATGTTTACAGTTCAATACAAAGTTTTAGTACGGTCACGGCTTTTATTTTACGAAATACAAATACAGAATACTAATATTAAATAGTTTTAGAACGGTCACGTATGATGATAGGGTAGAGGAGCCAGAGGGTGTTCATATAGCTCTTAAAAATCCTTGTTTATGTGAATTATCACGGAAATACCAAACAGTCGCATATAAAAATGTTCAAATACAACTTTTTCTTTCAAATACAAGTGTTTTACGGTCAAAAACAAATCCTGTAGTAAATATTAAAAAGTTTTAGTATGGTCACGTATGATGATACGGTAAATGAGCTAGCAGGTTGTTCATATAGCTCTTAAAAATCCTTGTATCTGAATTATCATGGATATACCAAACAGTCGCATACAAAAATTTTCAAATACAACTTTTTCTTTCAAATACAAGTGTTTTACGGTCAAATACAAATCCTGTTTATTAATATTAAATAGTTTTAGTATGGTCACGTATGATGATACGGTAAGTGAGCTAGAGGGTGTTCATATAACGCGTGAGGGTAGATCGGTGGTGCGTGTGCGGGGGTCACGTGAGGGGCGTCACTGTCGTCGTCAGTTGATGAGTCTAGCTGCTTGTCTGGGCCACCGCTGGAATTAAAAGTATTCATTTATTATAAGTAAGTTAGCTGGAAGTCATGAAGATATACAGAAGATTAACATCTTTTTTTTTTTGAATGCCCACCTTATATTAACATGCTAATTCTGTATTACTCTACCACGTGTTATGGCGAGTTATTTTAATAGCAGCATTGATATATTATTGATAAAAAGGGCTTTTTCAATCTTTCTAAATTCAACAGTCAACGCCTAAATACAGAAGGCTTACGGTCAAATACAAAGATTGTTTCCTAAATATTAAATACACAATATTTTTATTTTGTTTAACTGCAGATTATAAATAATTAGTATAAAAGTAGTTCTCATTATTTGATACACCTGAACCGAAAGTTGCGTTATAAATTGTATATGATAAAATAATAATAGATATATTATGTTTTTTTTTCTTTTTACATCCGACAGAATATCCAATTCCAGTGCAAGTGATTTTCAACAATACGCAAATAATTATGTGCGTCAAACTACGAGAAATCTTTTAATTTCTACCTGAACCCATTAGACTGAATTAAATCAACCGTGAACACCCTGTATGTAGAAACCCTGAGCGTATTGGATTTCGTTCAATATAAAGGTAAAACAGAGACAGCCCGCCCCCTAGTAATGCGATATGCGGGTCTGTCATAGACGTGATAGAATTGGAATAGACAAAGTTTTTCTTTTTTTAATTTTTTGTTATACAGGGGGTTTGGGAATAATTATTGAGCGCTTTTTTCGAATTATTTTTTATGTGAATTTTATTTAATTAAGCTTTATTGTTTTAGATAAATTACAAATTGAGACTTAACCTAGGATACGGCGGCCTTATCGCTAAATAGCGAGTTCTTCCAGACAACCGGTTATACAGAGATAAATTAAGTAAAGGATAGGAATAAGGCAAATAAATATATACATCCCTACTATATTATAATATTATAAATGCGAAAGTAACTCTGTCTGTCTTTCTGTCTGTTACGCTTTCCCGCTTAAACCTCTCAACCGATTTTGACGAAATTTGGCACAGACAATCTTTAGGTACCTGAGAAAGAACATAGGCTACCTTTTATTGCGAAAAAACACCACGCGGGCGAAGCCGCGGGTGGAAGCTAGTTCAAAAATTAAATACTTTCTTTCCAGGTAAAACTTTAAAGTTTAAACTAAAACTGCGATTTCTTTATCAGAATGACGCAATCCATTAACAAATTACCTATGCCTCCTGATTTTCTATACAACCAAAAAAACAAGCCAACCCTGGTGGCCGAGTATGTCTTAAAGCAGCGGCCCGTAAATTTTCACTTGATTGAGCGTGAATCGGATTATCAGAATTAGATGTATTGAAGGATAGATTAAAAAAAATGGAGAAAAAAGTCTTTAATACAATGTGGCGCTTGTTTTTTTTTTTTTTGAAAAAAAAAAGTTTTAAGCGTTTGGCGATTTCTTATCTGTTGCTTGTTCTTTGTTGATTATTTATTTGCCGCATTTCTTTGTTCGTGTGTATTTTATGTAATTGTGACGTAGTCGGTTTAGCCGAAAACTATAAGTATATTTGTCATCCCCTTTTTCACCATTTACAAGTTTATTTTCGCAGCAATAACAATTAAATATTTCATCTATCTTTTTATGAAACTTCATCATAATCAGCAGTACAAATGCAAAAACAATCACATAAAAATTACTGTCCACTTCAAAATTTAGCATGTCTGTATTTCGCGACCAAAAAGTACATAAGCCCGATTTTATCTATCTATAGGTACATGAAAATTCATCCACCCCCATTCAGCAGTACAAACATATAATGATAAACAGACATACAAAACATCAAATTCAAAACATTATTAATAACACATTATTTAGCATTACATTTTCGATAACAAATTAAAACATTGTAACCGTAAGTGCGAGCGAGAGGGTACATTAGAGCGGGACGGATATATGTAACTTGATACTACCACATCTGCGTCTAAAAGCGTCCAGGGGCGTATTGGGAAATATTTATTTTTCATATTTTAAAAACAATATGATTTTAACAACTTTGTTAAGTTTGAACGTTTTTGCAAACATAATATTGTATATGCAGTCGCTTGCACGTGGTTGTTTTGTAATTCTAAGAAAAGTACACATAAGTTCAAAATAATAATTTCGAAAACATAAAAATATCGTAAATTTACATTTGTAAGGATAGCTTCCTTACAAATGAATTGATAGGCCACTTTTAAAAGTCGCCTAATAATACGTCATAATAATTATACTAGTAAATAATACTAGTAAGTACTAGTTTTTGAACGTTACATAAATTTATTGAACAAAATAAATAATCAAAATGTATCTCATATTTTCGTCTATTTAGAACCAACTCTAAACCGAACTATTATTACATAACTAACCAATATATACTACATATTTAATAATAATAATTGAATAGATAAAATCGCAAACACAGACGGACAAACCCACGATCTAAGTTTATAGTCACAGCTGACTGACTCAATATCACACATTTATTACAATATCGACTCTATTCCAACTAAATAGGGTATAATTTAGTTTGTTTGTCGTTTGTTTGGCAAAAGTATCATGTTACGAAGCCAAAGTAATGGTTGAGTAAATTCGTATACTAGTTATAGGCTGCGGGTTCGTCTGTATACATTGTTTAATCAAGGGCATATTCAGTAATGTTATAATTCTAAAAATGTGTGTTGGTTACATTTTCACGTGTAGATTGTAGCATCGTTTTGGATGAAATTTGGAATGAAAATAGTTGAAGACCAATTAGTATTAAATATAGGGTAGGTACTTATTTTTCAAATAAAAAGGGGTTGAAATAGAGAATATAAGTTTTTGCTCATAGTTTTGTTAAAAGGTGAAATCGCAGGGAATAACTAGTCCTATATCATAAATGACCGCCTCCTTGGTACAGTGGTTGACGCGTGAGCGTAGAACCGAGGGGTCCTGGGTTCGATTCCCGGTGGAGATGAAGAAAAAAAAAATGTCTCGGTCTGGCAGGACACAGAAGGCTGATCACCTACTTGTCCCTAAAGAAAATCGATCAGTGAAACAGATGTATGAATAATGCATCTGCCCCTTACCCCACTACGGGGACACGGGACTTCACACACATATTATCATAAATGGAGAAGTTTGTAAGGATGGATATTTGTTACTCCTTCACGCAGCACATTTTGCACTATCATCAGCTATCTAATACCTACTTTCTTCCAAATACTTTTCCACTGAAAAACTAACATTAAAGAGAGCTAAATATTTTATTATTTTTGACTGTAGTAGTAGGTCGTACTCATAATATGTGGGTGACCAATTAGTAATGACTTAAAAATTAAAAGATTTCGAGTAATTTGTGAGGAAAATTCCGACAATATAAATAAGCTTTATATTTAAAAAAAGGAAATAAAAAAAAATCTTACCTATCTTTATGTTCAGCTTGTCTATCCCTTTGTCGTCTATTTTTGAACCAATTTGACACCTGAAATATTAAAAAAAAATCATTTTATACATAGCCTTGTATAATAATAATTGATAGCCATAATAAGAAAAATTGACTTGGTTGATAGTTTTAATACTTCTTAGTTATTACACCGGTCATTGGTTAAAAGTTATTCATCCATATGTATCTAACCATAAAATGTGCAAATTGTTCACAATTTGACATTTCTGTGACTTGACCTTCCATTTTTTACAGGCGTCTCAATCTATCGCATACCTACATTCATGTAAAAATAATCTTATATATAAAAATGAATCGCAAAATGTGTTGGTAAGCGCATAACTCGAGAACGGCTGAACCGATTTCGATAATTCTTTTTTTATTATATTCCTTGAAGTACGAGGATGGTTTTTATGTAGAGAAAACGTAAATATGTACCACGGGCGAAGCCGGGGTGGACCGCTAGTTTCTTATAAAAGAAGATACGTACATGTATAGAATCAAGCAGAGGCATCTTCACTATTATTATATGTATTTAAAGTTAAAATAACGCCTATAAAATTGTCACTAAATAATATGATTGCCAAGCAATCCTAGTTTACAATTCTGACTTAATATTATAATTTATTTTCAGCCTGTTAGACTGGGGTAGAAGCCTTTGAAAATAATGAAAAGATAAAAAAAATCGCAGTCGGACGAAACCCATTAGAAAAGGAGGGGAATATGATAAAAATGTAAGGAAAAATAAATTACGGTCAATCCGAGTTCGGGAAGCGGGAGGGGGGAGCTTTTAAGAGAAAAAAATGGTTTCTCTCGATTTCCGACAAAACTACAAGTCCTATAGAAAAAAGTTCAATGGCAAAGTTGTAGGTAATTAAAAGTTCTACAACTTTTGTATTCACAATTTTTTCACATAACCTAAAAAGTTAGGTGAAAAATTCAAAAAACCAAGTTTTTGGTCTTTTATTTCTATCTGCTTCAAAATTTATTTTTTTTCTACGAAATTTGGTGAAAACTTACTTTATTATGTCCCAAATACACTGTAATTTATTTGATTGAAAATATTTATTTTTTCGCCTTATTTTGAATTAATACCAAAAAAACAACCTAATTTTCAATCGAAAAGTCACCCGTCAAAATATCAGCTTTTTTCAAAAACTTGGGGTGCCTTTTATTCATTGAAATCTCTACTTTCATATGGTGTAAAAAAAAATAAACACCACTATAGTAAATGTTCTCAGGAAATGCATACAAACAGTGTGATAATGAGCTTTTACTAAATCAGGCACACTATGACTTGTAGTTTTGTCGGAAATCGAGAGAAACCATTTTTTTCTCTTAAAAGCTCCCCCCTCCCGCTTCCCGAACTCGGATTGACCGTAATTTATTTTTCCTTACATTTTTATCATATTCCCCTCCTTTTCTAATGGGTTTCATGCGACTGCGATTTTTTTTTTGTTTCAAAAATTATCTACTCTAGTCTATGTGGTCGAAATACGATCTTTCTAACGCCTCTCACAATCACATTCGACAATTCCACATTGTGATATGGGCACAACTATATATATGTAATATGTACTAGCGGTCCGCCCCGGCTTCGCCCGTGGTACCTACATGTTTAAACTATCCTATCTCTCAAGTTGGATCGAACTGCACATGGAGTGCGAATTTCATTATAATCGGTTAAGTGGTTTAGGAGTCCATTGAGGACAAACATTGTGACACGAGATTTATATATATTAAGAAGATGATTACCAATAACACTATAATTAAATATTATATATATGTACATAAAACACTATTTACTGTTCAAATATTACAAACAAGTAGTTATGCGCCGTGGTTTTGCAATGCGGGTATAACCACGGGAACAGCTAGTATAATATACTAGCTGTGCTCCGCGGTTTCACCCGCATTGCTCCACTCCTGTTGGTCTTAGCGTGATGATAGCCTTCCTTGATAAATGGGCTATCTAACACCGAAAGAATTTTTCAAATCGGAGCAGTAGTTCCTGAGATTAGCGCGTTCAAACAAACAAACAAACTCTTAGACTTAGATTAATGGTAATTAAAATATTATATGAAACATTGTCACAAGAAATAACTAATACATAATGTATATAAACAAAGAAATTTCCTTTATTTTTCCACAACTGTTCATCTTGCGGTGTAATCCGAGACTCGCCTACCGCTTCCTCAAAACCGAAGCTATTATGTTACAGTAGGATTGACGTTATTTTTTATTAAAACTAAAAAATATTGCTCATTAATAATAAATTGTTAATAATGATATAAAATTGAAATTAATTGTGAAGGTTTTTAGAATATTTTATTTAATAAAATTTGATCCAAAAGGTCTAGTTTTAATTTATTTTGATTAAATACTGAAGACTATTTCCAATTGCGGCTCGACTCGACCTTTTCCAAACCAAAAATTAACAAATTCGGTTATCTACATTTTTAAGGTTTTTCATTTAAAGCGAAAGAAATGTTCTTTTGCAGAGAAAACACGAAAAAGGGGCAATAGGGCAGAATTGTGCTCAATTATTAAATGATGCAGCAAAATAACCTTTTTTAGGCACTTTATTATTTTACTTTCTGTCTTCCTGATTGGCTGATGTAATATTTGAAACAACTGACCCGTTTTTAATTAGACTTTTACTGGATATTATAAAAGGTCTTTGTGCAACAAAAAAGAAAACGATATTTCCCCGATAGGAAAGTTTTGCGAAGTTTTAGACTTAAATTATTATAACACTAAACATTTGGACAACATTTAGGACATACATTTTTTACGCACATTTTCCAACCAATATTATAAATGCGAAAGTAAGTATGTTTGTTTCTTAGTAACTCTTTCACGCAAAAACTGCTGAACCGGTTTTCATTTTCATTATAGGATTAACACACAGGATAGTTTTTACCCCGAAAATCCCATGAAAACGGGAACTACCGTTTTCCTATTGAGTACTTGGGCGAAACTGCGAAAATCTAGTTAGTGAATAAATAAAACAATAGTATCTATACTAATATTATAATACTGAAGAGTTTGTTTGTTTGACGCGCTAATCTCAGGAACTTCTGGTCCGATTAGAAAAATTCTTTCGATAGCCCATTTATCGAGGAAGGCTATGCTATATTATATCATCACGCTAAGACCATCACGGAGCACTGCGGGTAAAATCGGGGCACACCTAGTAAAGTAACTAAATAAAAAAAAAGACGGGTTGCACTGGGGGAGTGCCGGCAGAAGTGAAAACTTGATTATTAACGTTGAGCATGTTTGATATTTTGGAATGGTATCCGTCTTACGCTTTTTCGATCAGGTCACGTGTCCTGAGTTTAAGATTTTATACCCATTACAGAAAAAGTGCTTAACGCCGCTAAAGAAGTTTTCACTTCAACAATACTATCAATAAATGCACTTACCTGTACAGTAGTTAAGCCAGTGCTTTCGGCTAGTTCCCGTTTCTCTCGAGGCGAGGGGTACGGGTTGTGTAGGTACCAGTCTCGTAACACTGATCTGGATTTTTCCTATATAAATAGATTATTGTTTAGTTTTGTATATAAAAGGTTGAAGATATTTGTATTAAAAAGGCAAAAGTGCCTGTTTCTAAAAATATTTGAAAGAAATACAGAAAATATAAGCGATGCTTACAGTAAGTATCTATTAGGGTAAGAGTCCATGTGGTATATAAAATTAATTAACTGAATATTCCGATCATTTGTGCCTCATATATTACAAGAAGGTTGATTAATTGGAAATGAACTAGATAAAAACAAAAAACGAGCGTGTGTGATGAGCACACTTGTCAGAAATCAAACTTCTTTAGCAAGATTCAAAGATACCAAAATGACGCAAGTTTGAAATTTTATTCTCAACGCGCTTAAAGAAGTTTCACTTCAAAATATGAAAATAAATGCAAAGGTAAATGTATCTGTACCTAATGTGTATGTACTCTAATACGTAAAAAAATTAAAGAACAGATAATTGAAGCAATATTTGCCCTTAAAATTTTGACAAGCTTTAAAAAGTTGTAAATAAATTCCAAACCTTTGTGCACTACATTTATATCTTTACTTAGAATCAAAACTATTGAAAATAGATAAAACAAAAATAATTAGTTTATTGTGTAACGATTTTATACAAAAACCACTCGATCGATTTTAAAAAGTTTAACTGCTAGCAAACTACATCTTTTCCGATTAACATAGGCTATTTTTAACACAAGGGGAAGCCGAGGGCAAGCTAGTTAAATAATATATGATTACCTTAAAACAATATGAAGTTTCTTCACCATCCCATATCGTTCTCGGTAGAGGGAATTTACGACGAACACGATATTTTCCAACCGCGCCCAGTGGCCTCCCTCGAAGCCTCTCTGCTTCCATATAATGTGCTAAAAGTATTGAGAATTTATTATTAATGATAGCAGAATGTTAATTTTATTATAATTGGCTTATATGTTATTCTGTTACATTAGCTATGTCACTGCCAAGTATCATCAAAATCTGTTCAATGGTTTTCAAGTGAAAGAGCAATAAACATCAAGAAAAGATACTAACAGAGAAGTTTCTAACTCTGTATGTTTGCAAGTGCTGATCGATTTTAAATTATGGTTATTATTATTGCAACATTTTAAATTATGGTTTACTAGCTTTCCACCCGTGGCTTCGCCCGCGTTTGCAAAGAAAAACTCGCATAGTTCCCGTTCCCGTAGGATTTCCGGGATAAAAACCTATCCTATGTGTTAATCCAAGTTACCATCAATATGTGTTGTCACTTTTTGTTAATGTGCACACTAAAATAGCCTCTATTAACTTACCTTTCAGCCACAAGCTCTGCAGTTTAGCATGATTGTGCGCACTAAAGTTGTGCGACTCTAACAATCGGTACAACTCCCTGAAGTTGTCTCTATGGAAGGCGACCATGGCCTTCGCTTTGACAACGGACCAGAGGGAATGACCTAGTCGTTCTGTGTTATTGTGCACACTAAAATAGCCCCAAAAGACGTACCTTTCAGCCACAAGCTCTGCAGTTTAGCATGATTGTGGGCACTAAAGTTGTGCGACTCTAACAATCGGTATAACTCCTTGAAGTTGCCTCTGTGGAAGGCGACCATGGCCTTCGCTTTGACAACGGACCAGAGGGAATGACCTAGTCGTTCTGTGTTATTGTGCACACTAAAATAGCCCTAAACAACCCACCTTTCAGTCACAAGCTCTGCAGTTTCGCATGATTGTGAGCACTAAAGTTGTGCGACTCCAACAATCGATACAACTCCTTGAAGTTGCCTCTATGGAAGGCAACCATGGCCTTCGCTTTGAGGACGGACTCGTGAGCGTGGAGACGCTCACAAGCCGGCAGCGACCAGAGGAAACGACCTAGTCATTCTATATAAATGTGCATGCTAAAATAGCCCTTAACAACCCGCCTTTCAGCCACAAGCTCTGCAGTTCAGCATGATTGTGAGCACTGAAGATTACTTAACTATAACCCAATAAAATGTTTGTCCAAACCGAAATTTGCACACACTAAAATAGCCCCAAAAGACGTACCTTTCAGCCACAAGCTCTGCAGTTTAGCATGATTGTGGGCACTAAAGTTGTGCGACTCTAACAATCGGTATAACTCCTTGAAGTTGCCTCTATGGAAGGCGACCATGGCCTTCGCTTTGAGGACGGACTCGTGAGCGTGGAGACGCTCACATGCGGGTAGCGACCAGAGGAAACGACCTAGCCTATCTATATTAATGTACACGCTAAAATAGCCCCAAAAGACGTACCTTTCAGCCACAAGCTCTGCAGTTTAGCATGATTGTGGGCACTAAAGTTGTGCGACTCTAACAATCGGTACAACTCCTTGAAGTTGCCTCTGTGGAAGGCGACCATGGCCTTCGCTTTGAGGACGGATTCATGAGCGTGGAGGCGCTCGCAAGCGGGCAGCGACCAGAGGAAACGACCTAGTCGTTCTATGTTCCCGGCTTGTTGCAGTACCTGGGGGAAATTTATTTATTTATTATTTATCACATTTATTTTTAGCCAAAGTTAATTCGAACTTTTACTATAACTATTAATACCAAATATCTATACTATCTAATATTATAAAGCTGAAGAGTTTGTTTGTTTGGTTGTTTGTTTGTTTGAACGCGCTAATCTCAGGAACTACTGGTCCGATCTGAAAAATTATTTCGGTGTTAGATGGCCCATTTATCGAGGAAGGCTGTATATCATCACTCTACGACCAACAGGAGTGGAGCCACGGAGGTGAAACCGCGCGGAACAGCTAGTATATTATATCTAGGAAAAGAACAATTTATTTCTCTAATTAATCTTTAAACGTTAAAGCTTTAATTCGGCAAATTAAAAAGTAGGTAATCCATACTAATATTATAAATGCGAAAGTAACTCTGTCTGTCTGTCTGTTACTCAATCACGCCTAAACTACTGAACCAATTTGCATGAAATTTGGTATGGAGATATTTTGATACCCGAGAAAGGACATAGGCTACCTTTTATTGCGAAATATGTGCCACGGGCGAAGCCGGGGCGGATCTCTAGTGGAATTATAAATGATAAATTGACTTTTAAATGTCCCTAACTCATCATCAAAATGAAGCAGGGTGGTCACAAATACTAAGTATTAAGTTATTTACGCACATGCGGCTTCGTCCGGTTTTTTCTTTGGCCCTAAACAAATATTACATTTCGCCAGTTTACTTTGTGAATATTATTGTGTGTGAATTTGTGAATCTGGACGGTTTAAACTTTAAATATTAAAAATAAATGATACAAATTTGAGAAGGAACCATTATTATCTTATATATAAAAATGAATCGCAAAATGTGTTGGTAAGCGCATAACTCGAGAACGGCTGAACTGATTTCGACAATTCTTTTTTTATTATATTCCTGGAAGTACAAGGATGGTTCTTATGTAGAGAAAACGTAAACATGTACCACGGGCGAAGCCGGGGCGGACCGCTAGTTTTAAAATAAATGTATGTAAACTATCTCTAGTTTAATACAATGTACATATATATACTACATAATATTCAGAAATGATGAAAAAGATTTTAAGTAAATATACAGGGTGTGGTACTATCGGTATACTAAGCGCGAAGGGATTTATAGTTTTGCATACATTGATCACGTAAAAATACTTAAACAAAAAATTACCTAGGTCAAAAAATTTTGCTAAATTTTTCCTTAAAATCCATGTTTTCTTCTCTAACTTCGCGCAGCCGGCATATACCTACCGCTTCACTAATGTGAGCATTTTGTCTATGAAAACGTAATTTTAAAAGATAGCTCACGTGCGGGTGGAAAAGTTAGGCGGGTTGCTTGTTGTACACAAAGAGTTTTAAGAATTCATCTATTTGAAAAAAAAATGCGTCTGGAATTTTTTAAGTATTCTTTGCGTACCTACTCATCGTATGCAAAACTATAACCTCCTTTGAGCTTAGTATACCAACGATGGGACACCCTGTATAGGTACCAATGTAAAAAAAATACGTTTTACCTAATTATAAAATAAATTTACCTTGCCTGGTTTAAAAAAGAACGTGTGTGCCGAGCAGACGTGTCAGAAGTGAAACGTTGGCAAGATTCAAAGATACCAAAATCGTTGCCTTACTCCATGACGTGACGGTATTAAAATGACGCGACATTAAAATTGTATTCTCAACGCGCTTAAAGAAGTTTCACTTCAATAAATTAAAAGAATGGATAATATTGCATTATATTGCATCATATTATAACACACTAGTGGTCCGCCCCGGCTTCGCCCGTGGTACATATTTAGCAATAAAAGGTAGCCTATGTCCTTTCTCGGGTATCAAAATATCTCCATACCAAATTTCATGCAAATTGGTTCAGTAGTTTAGGCGTGATTGAGTAACAGACAGACAGGCAGAGTTACTTTCGCATTTATAATATTAGTATGGATTACGTATTAAAAATTGCATAATATAAAAACTTCTTTCAAGTACCTACTCGTACCTATTAAATACAGAATCACCTCTTAACACCACTTAACTGCATAATCAACAACCTGTCATTATCTATCCGACCGTGCAATCTCACCCCAAACGGTACAGCCCTTTCGTATATCAGCGGTGATTATACAAAATGAAACCATTGTGTGGGGTTGTTATAAATAATTATCTGGTGAGAGATTAGGGAATAGTTATCTGCTCCTGGGGGATTTAAATATTTTTTTTCTGCAAATTAAATTAGTACATTATTACTAACTAGCGGTCCGCCCCGGCTTCGCCCGTGGTACATATTTACGTTTTCTCTACATAAAAAGTAAAAACCATCCTCGTACTTCAAGGAATATAATAAAAAAAGAATTATCGAAATCGGTTCAGCCGTTCTCGAGTCGAGTTATGCGCTTACCAACATATTTTGCGATTCATTTTTATATATAAAGAAGATATCTGTGGTATTAGCACAGAATACATAATAGTAGCTAAACGCTAGATTAGTATCCTACATGATTTTTGCTAATTGTTTTGCAGTCTTTTTAGGGTTCCGTATCAAAATAGTAAAATGGGGCAATAATACTAAGACTCCGTTGTCTGTCCGTCTGGCTATCACCAAGCTGTATCTCATGAACCGTGATAGCAAACTATTCTCTAATCTGTGGTGATAGTAAGATATTTGAAAATTAATATATTTTTCTTTTTTCCTTGGTCACGGCATCTCGCGTGAACGGGTGGACCGATTTCGATAATTATTTATTTATTTCCTTGAAGTACGAGGATGGTTCTTATGTAGAGAAAATGTAAATATATACCACGGGCGAAGCCGGGGCGGACCGCTAGTATAACAATAAATAGCTGTAGGTATACTAGTAAACTAAAACAAAATTATAAACTACATAGGTATAACCACAGTATAACAATATGATATAACTATTCAAACGTGCTTCTATAAAAGAAGTCTGAATAAATAAATGTGTAAGTTTCAGTTTTAAACTTTAGGTATACTATAATAATACCTAGTTAAAAAGTATCTACCTAAATCTGTTTTCAAAAAGAGCTTTCATGAATATTAATTTTCGTCTTAAAAATTAATAAATGAACATTGGCAGACCAACAGACGGGAAGTGATAAGGGTTAAATTTTTTCACATTATTTGTTTCGTGCCCAAAAACTACTGAACCGATTATGACCAAACTTTTTTCAAATGCAGGTAAAAATAAATAGTGAAAGTATCACGAAATATTCATTGTTTTTGTGGAAACAATGGACATACATACAAAAGCTTGTAGGGTGGTTATCAATTTTCGGCTGCCGTCAAATCTCATTATTTTTAATACAGCCCTGTATTAATTTTAATACGTATATATTAAGGGGTGGATTTTAGGGGAGGAATAGATCTGAATAAAGTATACTATTAAGAGTACAAATAATTTCTCTATATATTTTTTTAACTGTAAAAAATACGTAATTACATGGGAACATGTCACCTGTTTACGCCAAGAAGTATTGTTTTTCGATTATTTTTATTTATTTTAGCTTTAGAGGCATTAAGCATTGCAATATTTTTCTTAATTTGAAGGGCAAATTTAATAGATTAGTACCTATAACTAGTATTTTCTTCTATGTAGGTATAGTATTTTATATCGTATTTATCTATATATGGTTTCCATAAAAATTACAGAGGGTAGCCCGATTGTTTTTTTAGTTTATCAATGATTTTTTGACGTGACAACGTCTTATAATTCGATTGAGCCGGCTGCACGCACGAAAAAACATGACTCATGCGGCGTTACCTCGCTCTGAGGCGTTCCATGTAAGGTTTTAAAAGAAGAGTTTAGTAGTGCTTTAAAAATTATGTAAAAAACGTATTAGTTCAGAGAGCCTATTACAGCATTAAGGAATATATGGAAGATAAAAACCCATGGAGGGTTGTCGCGTAAAAACCACAGGACAGTTCTCTGGCATATTATGATAAATGATAATGTACAGTTACATATTTTGTAAAATTAAATTGTAATACTGATATGATTTAAAAGAGCAACTATGGAGTTTCTTGCCGGTTCTTTTCCATAGATACTGCTTTCCGAATCGGTGGTAAATGTAAAAAATATGTATTGACGTTTCAAAAGTGCTTCTCGAAGAAGTCTAATTGAATAAATAAATGTTTGAGTTTGAGTTTGAAGGCTTGAAGTGCAAGCGAGAGCGCGGAACGAGCGACAAAGAAGCACAATCGGACGTTGTCACGTTCAACTATCGTCAGTAGGTAAACCGACTTTACAGACAACCAATTTTTTTTTAAATATTTATTTAATAATTTGCTTTCAACATTATTAAACAAACATTTAATATATTATTTATTTTATATATTTGTTATAACTATAAACAAACAATATCTAACAGTCATATTCGAATAAATAAGTAGGTATCTATTAAAAGTTAAAAACTACTAAATCCAATTTATCCATTAGGGGTAAACCTTATTAAAACTACCCTACAATTATGTGTGAAACCGATAGCGTATACTTAGGGGTTCGTAAGTGCAAAATCATCCCTAATAGTGAAAATAATTGATAGGAAGATGCTATTTTTTGTAAGGTCCATTTAAGGTTTGAATTTGAATTATTTTTTATTTAGTAAATACATTAATTTACTACCTTTACCTATCTACATATAGCAACTTTTTCAATTGTTATAAATTGAGACATTTTTTGTACATTTTATCACAGAAACAACTGAAAAATATTTCGACATTTCTCTAAAATTTATTTTTTTATAAAGATGGCAATTTCACTACATACCTATTACCTAGTACAATAAAACAAAGTCGCTTTCTCGGTCCCTATATCCCTATGTATATGTTTAAATCTTTAAAACAGCGCAACAGATTTTGATGCGAGTTTTTTAAAAGATGGAGTAGTTCTCGAGGAAGGTTTTAGTTTATAATTTAAAGGGTTTTAGACAAAGCGGGCGAAGCCGTGGACGGAAAGCTAAGCATATTGATAATGATATTAAAAAAAATGTATGAACTTGTTTAATTTGCCGTCTTTTTGTTAGAGATACTTGATAATACATATTTATTATTTACTAGAGGTCCGCCCCGGCTTCGCCCGTTATACATATTTCGCAATAAAAGGTAGCCTATGTCCTCAGTCCTTTCTCGGGTATCAAAATATCTCGATACCAAATTTCATGCAAATTGGTTCGGTAGTTTAGGCGTGATTGAGTAACAGACAGACAGAGTTACTTTCGCATTTATAACATTAAAAGTATGGATTATTTATTATTTTGATAGATACTTTGTCAATAACTGTAACATAAAAAAATTTAGCACAGAAAAATAAAATTCAATACACAGGAACTACAGTATTCCATCAACCCGCCATTTTGAATCGCCTTGACTACCAGTTTCTAGACGGATATCCGGTTACAATGGCGGGCTTTGCCTCCCTTTACTGTATAATTATAAGTTTTTTAATCTTTAATAAGATTTTATATTGTTGGAAGATAATAATTGGATATATATAGTAGGTACCTACCTATACAGAGCGTCCCACTGTTGGTTTACTAAGCTCAAAAGAGGCTATAGTTTTGCATACGCTGAGTACGTAAAAAATACTTATAAAATTCCAGGAGCAGTTTTTTTTCAAATAGATGAATTCTTGAAACTCTATGTGTACCATAACAAGCAACCCGCCACCAGCACGTGAGCTATCGTTTATGTTTTCATAGAAAAATGCTCACATTAGAGAAGCGGTATACCGTATATGCCGGCTACGCGAAGCTAGAGAAGAAAATATGGATTTTCAGGAAAAATTTAGCAAACAATTTTTGACGTAATTTTGTTGTTTAAGTATTATTTACGTGATCTGTGTATTCAAAACTATAACCTCCTTTGAGCTTAGTATACCAATAGTGGGACACCCTGTATTTAAGGCACAGATAAAAACAATTTTGTTTATGCTTACATTGTACGAAAGATTAGTTTGTTATTATATTCAAAATGCATGTAAGCATTTTGATGGTGTTTTCTTAGTCATTGATATAAGCAATATTCTTAGAAGCGGAACACACGCAGTTCTACAAGTGATTCAGTACTTAGTATTTTGTTTTGGAAAGACTGACCCCATGGTCAGTCAGTAAGGGAAGATATTATAACTTTATGATATGGGTTTCTACGAAATACCTTAATTTAAATCTCGCATGTTTTAAAACAATATTTCCGTAGGTTCGTAAATTTAGGAAATTATTCGTTAAAATCGTATGAAATTTGCTAAAACGTTTTATCAAGAGAAACTACTTACGAACGAAACTTCCTAAAAAATGATTGTAGGTACGTGTTATGAGGTGTTATGGCATTTACGATTCCATATTCAGACATGGCTCTACCATTCAAAATTCAGCTTTGAACTACAGAGCCAAAATTTTAATTGATGTTTTTGAAGTGAAAAGGCACGTTTTGATGCGCTTTTTTTTTCAAAATTTTAGCATACATATAAATTGTTAGGTTTTAGACAAAGCGTGAGCGTGAAGCCGCGGACGGTAAGCTATAGTATTATTATAAATCTTTGTTATTCTACCACGAAACTAAACTCAAAGCATCAGCTAATAGTTAAAACAGTAACTATTTAGTAATCTATTGCTATAACAGCCGAAGTGCTTATCTAATTTAAATATAATTTAGCATCAGTACAAATATAGGTGGTCTATTTTTACCTAAATATTATTCCCGGTGCTTTTCTATTTTTTATCGCGTGTAATACCGCAAACAGCAAGTTATTGATAAAAATACTTTGTTACCTTTTATTCATTGTTAATAGGTATAAATTTAATCAGAATTAAGAAGATAATTCTTCTCGTTATATCTATTTTTAATACCCATGCGCCCGGTGATAAGAGTACCTAAGGCAGGACAACGCTTGCCGAGACAGCTAGTGAAGTTCTACGTGTTCGCTATTCCGAATCAATCAGTTGAAAAAAATACAATTCATAAACACTTGTAATAAGCTTGTAATAGTTTACCCTTTGCAGTTTACATGACTAGGTTTCAGTTCGACACAAGTAATTAATCATCATCATCAGCCCATATACGTTCCCACTGCTGGGACACGGGCGTCCCTAATCCCTATGAGGGTACAGGCCATAATCCACCACGCTGGCCAAGTGTGGGTTGGCGGACGTCACGTCATGTCGTCGAACTTTTGATTCTTCGACATGTCGGTTTCCTCACGATGTTTTCCTTCACCGTTCGAGCAATGCTGATGTTACAACATGCGCAGATAAATTGAAAAATCATTTATTTCCTGTACGCTCGCCTGGTCTCGAACCCGATTATCGATTAGAAGTCCGAGGTCTCACCACTGAGCCACCACTGCAAGTTATTAATAGGTTGAGCGATAGAAAACAAATAGTGCGACCAATAAATGCCAATGGTCACTATAAAATCTTTATTTAGCAGAGCTGTGGTGATAAATAAAGAAATAAAACAACGTCCACGTTTCGGAGAACGCAAAAATAAACAACGTTTGGATTTATGACAAAGTTTACTAGTGTACGTGCGCTCTAACACTTTGACGTAGTTTGACAAATTGCAAATGAATACGCGTTCTATTTTGGTGATGCGTGTGATTTTGTTGCAAAGTTTGCGAAAATAAAGATTCCTCGTTTGGATATAATGTAATACTTATCAAGAAAAATTATTGAAATGGAATAAATAGGCGCTTGGTATGCGCGCTAAGATATTTACGTAGGGTACAATAGGTATGTGGATTCCATATGAAAAAAAGCTTGTGAAAATAAACTACGTAAACTACTAGTTACTCACTAAAATAAAGTTTTTAAAGTAGGTATCACATGTAACTTGTGAAGATTGTGTGCCTTGGATTTTGAAGTGATGGAACGAAATTACTATACAGATTTTGACGTTTTTTATAATTTCTTACAGTTTGCAAATGGAAAAATAAATTGACAGTGTACTAAAAAAATTACGACGTGCAAATTTTTTGAATAGAAATGGTACTACTTTAAATTCACCTGTAAAAAAGACACCACATATTTGGTATAATGCACATAAGATCATTGCCATAAAAAAATAGATCACCAACCTCACATACGCACGCGACCTGCTCCTGTGTGAAACCGAAACTCGGCAGGGGCGCGTCTCTAGGGGGGGTGGCCTCCCGCTGGCCCCACTCCGGGCCCCCCAGCATGTCCAAATGCTCGTCCCCGGCCACTTTGACACCAATACGCACTTCACTTGTAAACGCACACCAAATTGGCGCCAAACTTCAAATGTCTTTTCTTTTTTTAAACTGTCATTTTTAGCGCGCCATTTTTTGACAGTTATTTTTTTTGGATTATGATTTATATTTTATGAAGCTGGGCTGTTTACAAACCGTAATGGTAGTACGGTAAATATATACGTGTTTGTTCTTTCACTGTTTTGCTTTTATAGTCCACTTTAGGAACAAAATTAAACAAAAGGCGGCAGTCCCAAGAATGTTCAAACAAAACGATTACGTATTTGCCTTTATATTTAAAGAACCAGAGAGTTTTAAAGCTGTTATATCAATATTTATTAAGTTTTAATGGACACTACACCCAGTCTCTATCTGGTCATAATCACTCATTGAAATTAATGTTTTTGATCGCGCGTGAATGTAACGCTTTATAAATTGTTTATAAACACTGCGATTTAATTTTTCTCTTCTTTTTCATTTTAATTACGGCAACAAATCAGCGATCACTGCGTCTGTAACAAAAGGATAAACAAGTTATTTTTACGTGGAAATTGTTTAAATAACACTTTTATAAACACAGACAGATAATAAATAATTGTGGCAGGGGATTATGGTATTACGATGAAACGAATGTATTTAAAAATGTTTGTTATTTTTGTATAATTTAAATAAATAATGCTTAATGGTAAATTAAATATCAACACACAGTGAAAGAACAACGAAAGATGTCATATAGGTATTCAGAGAAAACGGGATCATATACCCTTCTGGCTAACATTGAGAAACACCACACAAAAAAAAGAAGGTATCATGTACATCGAGAATTGGCAATGGTAAATTGTTACTTATCTACTTATAAAATAAGCACTTCAATCTACAATTAGGTACTTACTAACAGCTAACTATATCGTAGTTGCATTCATGTATGTTATTCATGTTGCATGTTATGTAGGTATGTCAAGTAAGAATTAAAAAGTAATAAATACATTATCTCAAGGCCCATTCTCGGCCAAACAAATGTTTCATAATTAACGAAACGAGATAATAATAAAAAATAAAGGAATAAAATATAACAACTATCATGAGTCTATAGTCTATACTGAGTCTGTATATTATGTAGAATAAATAACAACAGACAAAGACATAGGTACTATGAGTCTAGAAAGAAGATTAATGAAAACAAATGAATTATAACAAGTTTTCCAAGATTAAAATGTTTGACATGACACATGTTTTTACATTTTTATTTAGACTTGTAAAAAAAATTTTAAACTACCGAGAGGCTGAAAGTGCAATGAACCCTGCTAGTTCGAACGTTTAGGAATTCAAAATATGTCCACATAGTTTTTAATTCAAAACACAAAAATACAGATAATAAATTAACCCTTAATTGGTCGCGTGGGGTGTCATACACCCCAGAGCGGGTTTCCAGGCTCACAACTTTTTAAAATTTGAATTTAGCGCGCTGTTCTTCCAGGTAGCTTCGTAAACACGTAAAACGTACACGATTCAGTTGTGAGCGGCGCTCGGTTGTGGACGGTTGGGCTCGGAGAGCGTGTTTGGGGTGCACGACACCCCAGGTGACTGTTTGTGTGGTCTAAATTCCGAGTAAGTGGCCAATTGGTAATTTCATTATTTCTGTTTTAAAACATTGTATTTTGCAAGTGATAAATGTTAACAGTGTTCAATTATAATACTTTGAAATTTTTGAGGTTATGTTGTGATATTTTTGTTTTAGGTTACCAGTAAAATGCCACGTGGACTAAAAGGGTGAGAAAAGAAAGCCCGGAATTATTCATTTTTATAATAAAACCAAAAGGGGAGTTGATACGAACGACCAAATGTGCGCCACTTATAAAGTAGGAAGATGTACCAAAATATGGCCGATGGTGATATTTTTTCATATATTCAATATCACAGGTATCAATTCCTATGTAATATACAAATCTAAAATTGACCCCAATATATCCCGAAGACTATTTTTAAAGTTACTGGCTGTTGATTTAGTCAAACCTCACCAAATACCAAGAGCCAGCATACCCACACTACCGCGACCGCTGCAAAAACAACTAAAAAGACAGCATGAAATTTCGGACCAAGAATCTATTTCTGAAGCAGGCCGATCGCAATCATACAAAAGGTGCCATGTATGTCCAAGAAGTAAGGACAGGAAAACAAAGACTGAATGTTTTAAATGCCATAAACATGTGTGCAATGACCATATGATTGTAGTCTGTAAAAATTGCAACGGTTAAAACTAGGATTTGTAAAAAAAAATTTTCATATTAAAAAAATAAGTTAATTTTAAATTAAAAATGTTTAAAAGTTGATTAATATGTAAGTTCAAATGTTTTAATTAATAAAAGTCTGATTTTGCATGTATTTCGTATTTTATTTTATTTCCTAATTCTGGGGTGCTACACACCCCACGCGACCGCTTATGCAACTTTGTAGGCGCGCCCAATTAAGGGTTAAAAGTATTTATAATGCACGCACGTGAAGTATTACCGAGATCTAAGGAAAGACAACAAAAGATTTACAATACATTCCTTTAGAGAAAAATACAATTTCTTAGAGGCACCCAAATTTTGTCGTATTAATAACTCACGATATATCTATCTCGCTCGTTTATAAGTAATTGTGGACGTGTGAAAGAGATGGGCGAGGTAAAGGGGCATAATGTTAAATGTTTGGTGTTTTAAGTAATTTTTATCATCGACACGATCTGTAGGGAGGCCCTGGTGATGTATGGACTTGACGAGTTGGCTAGGGATGTGCGTTATTATCGATATTTTTTGTCGATAAAAATCTCGATATCTAACAAAACTAGTTTTAATTTATAATTTAATAGATAAGAAATGATAGAATTTAAATTGATGATTCATAATCTATTCAAATTGGAAAAAAAAATTCGCGACATATTTACATGACATTTTAATTAATTGTATCCATTATTTGACTTGAGGAATATTTAAACTAAAGTATTTGTCTTAATAAAGATGTTCATTTGCATTAAAATGAGATTAACAAGTTACACTAAATGTAAATTTTAACCGATTAATATTTAAATAAATATTTTTAGAGATGTCATCATAGTTCATTTTATAATAGGCGTAGGTACTAGGTATATATATATGCATTTATGAATGAATAGTTATGAGTTATGACATATTATAATAATTTATTAATTTATCATATACGGTTATCCATGTTTACGTTTTCTCTCCATAAGAACCATCCTCGTACTTCAAGGAATATTATAAAAAAATAATTGAACCGATTTGTTCAATCATTCTCGAGTTTTGCGCTTACCAACACATTTAGCAATTCATTTTTATTATATTAATTTGCTTGAGTGATTTCTATTAAAATTGCAACACAAAGCTATTCAAAACGGTCCATATATTGAATAAATAAATAAAGCAACAATTCATATAGTATAAGAAGGTAGGTAAAACTGTAAATACGATTTCCATCTAATCTAATCAGTTAACTTAAGTACTTAATATGTAAGTACTGTAGACAACAAATAATAATAATTGAAAAAAGTAGTTTCACATTATTCCGCCTCAAAACATAGGCTAGGTTTATAGAAGTAGAAATAGAAAGCGTTTTGTTTGCCACCATGATAAAAATATAAATCTATTAATATAGCACACAAAACAGAAAATAAAAAGATAGCAATGGTGGCAAAAACGACTCCCGGTCAGCAAAGCAGCAACCATTATTTAAAATATATATGATTAGTTGGTATAGAATAAAAGACCTTATAGAATAAAACTTTGAAAGGAAGAAAAATTATTGCAACCTCATTCTTACATACTTATATATTTACGTAAAGTTCAGCAAACGAAGCAGACTTTGCCATACTACTGTATACAACAAAGCAACACAACATACACACACATTAGAATAACACAGATTTTCATCATTCATCATCATTTTTTTCTCTTGACTTGGAGTAAAAAGTAGTATCTATTATTAAGTCTCGATATTCGAGTAGGATTCGAAAACTTTCCAAAACAAATTAACTGATTGTGTTCCTACTTCGATTAACATTCCAATCCTCAAAAGCTAGTATATTTAGTTATTTTATCATGAGGGACAAGATATCTAATAGCCAATTCATGGATGTGAAATGGCATTCAGCCAAAATAGTTTTGTATACCTAATATTTGTAAAAATATCACATTCAACCTATTTCTTATTTATAAACCTACTTAAGACACCTACGTGTCTATACAATATATCTGCCAATGACCCTATCTAACATTTCTTGCTGAATAAAATAGATCTATGAGTATTTTCACATATTATTGCCAAAATATCGCTAACTAAGATCGCT